>NC_140933.1:136254164-136261664 GCF_014529385.1 Adiantum capillus-veneris
TATATGTATGCATATATACATGTATACATACATATGTATGTATGTACACACACACACACACACACACACACACATATACAGAGAGAGCTTTACGTCTTTAAAAAAAACATAATTTCAACGAAATATCTATTCATAGAGTCTTGAACTCAAGCACACATTGTGTGTGTGTGTGTGTGTGCGCACGTGCGCACACACATAAGTCTCTCTCTCTCTCTCTCTCTCTCTCTCTCTCTCTCTCTCTCTCTCTCTCTTTCGTGTGCACGTGTGCGCACGAGAGAGAGAGAGAGAGAGAGAGAGAGAGAGAGAGAGAGACTTATGTTTATCATTTCTATATCATTCCAATTTTATTAGATGCTTCAAATCTTTGAAATAATTTGAGTTTTTTTCTATGATGTTAGAATATTGTATAACTTCTTTATTGATGTCAATGGTGACATCTTCTTTATTGGTGGCATCTTTAAAGTTTCCATAAAGAAGATGCTCCCCTACTATGGATATAATGGTGGCAACTAAAAAATTGAGTCCATAAAGTTTCTAGGAGAGAAAAAATGTAGGCCGTGATCCAAGCTAGTATGTCTGTACAATTTTGCATTTCATTAGTTTCCCTAGAATCTAGGGAGATACCCTTGGTTAAAGGGATGTCAAAGTAAAGCTAATTCTTTTAGTTTGAATAGGAAATTAGGCAGCCGTCCACGTGCATGTTTGTGAGTAAGGGAGGATTGTTCAAGATTTTGGAGATAGTCTGGCAAGCAGGACGGGCCATGATGACAGGTGTCACGCAAGGGGTGTGTCATAGGTGGCACAATAGGGTGGGGACAAGAGGGAAAGAACAACAGGTTGAACTTGAAGGAGTACGAGCGGAAGTGCGATGCGAGAGAGAGTGCGAGAAGAAGAGCACGACGATATGGTGAACTCGCTCTACGGTAATGTGTAGAGCATAGTGAGTTCTTATTAGGTTTTTACAAAAGAATATGTGTACATACCTGGCGGCCCGCCCACTTACCTGGGCGACCACATTGGGCTTTATACCCCAACAACCTCCCACTTAAAGTCCAATGTGGTACTTTAAGTGTGAGAGAAGCTACTATACAAGCTAATATACAAGAGATGTAGAGAAGTGATGTACTACCCTACACCTAACTGCTTGCGAAAATGCGCAAAGCTCTCTGAGGGAAGTCCTTTTGTAAGTAGATCAGCAGGATTTTCTGTGGTGTGAACTTTGACAAGCTGAAGTTGCTTATCCTCGAGCATTTCCCTGATGAAATGATACTTCACATCCACAGGCTTTGTCTTTGAGTGATAAACTGGATTGCGAGCCAATTGTATAGCACTTTGACTATCACAATATAACACATGCATCTCTTCTTTGATTCCCAAATCTGTTACTACTCGATTAAGCCAAATTGATTCTTTGCATGCCTCTGAGCTGCAACATATTCAGCCTCTGTAGTAGATTGAGTAACACAATCTTGTAATCTAGAACGCCATGATACTGCTCCACCAGCCAATGTAAAGACATACCCTGACGTAGACCTTCGGTTGTCTAAGTCACCTGCATAATCTGAGTCTGTAAAACCCTTTACACTTAGCTCCTGACTCCCATAGAACGCCATGATACTGCTCCACCAACCAATGTAAAGACATACCCTGACGTAGACCTTCGGTTGTCTAAGTCACCTGCATAATCTGAGTCTGTAAAACCCTTTACACTTAGCTCCTGACTCCCATAGCATATACACATACTCTTTGTAGCTTTCAGGTATCTCAATATTCCTTTCACTGCCTCCCAATGTTTCTTGCCTGGGTTTGACATGTATCGACTTAGTACTCCCACTGCAAATGCAATGTCTGGGCGAGTAGCAATCATTGCATACATAAAACTACCCACTGCAGGCGCATATGGAATCTTATCCATTTCAGCCTGTTCTTCCTCAGACACAGGACAATCTTGTTTGCTAAGTTTCACATATGGTGGCAATGGAACACTCAATGCCTTTCCCTTCTCCATATTGAAACGTTGCAAAACCTTGTTAATATACTCTGTTTGAGATAACCAAATCAACTTCTTTGATCTGTCTCTCTCAATGCTCATACCAAGTATATGACTTGCCTCACCCATGTCTTTCATGTCAAACGATTTTGCCATCTTTGACTTCAAAGCTGAAATTTCTTCCAAGTGCTTGCCAGCAATCAACATGTCATCCACATACAAAATAAGGATCAGCCAACTGCCATCCTTAGCCTTCTTTGTATATAGACAGTGATCGAACTCACTACGTTTGTAGCCTTGAGAAAGCATAAACTTGTGGAATTTATGGTACCATGCCCTCGGTGATTGTTTTAAGCCATAAAGACTCTTTAACAACTGGCATACCCAATCTTCCTTGCCTTTCTCAACAAACCCTTCTGGCTGCTGCATGTAAATTTCCACAGCTAAATCACCATGCAAGAACGTTGTCTTGACATCCATTTGGTGCAACACCAAATCTAATATGGCAACCAATGCAAGAAAGCATCTCAATGTAGTCATCTTGACCACCGGAGAGAAGACTTCATCAAAGTCAATGCCTTGTTCTTGCTTAAAGCCCTTGGCAACAAGCCTTGCTTTGTACTTTGGCTAACTATCATGAGCGGTGATCTTATACCTGTAAACCCATTTACAGGGTAGAGACTTTTTGCCCCGTGGTAATTTAACTAGCTTCCATGTCTGGTTTTTATGCAGAGCTGTCATCTCTGACTGCATGGCCAATTGCCACTTCCCGGAGTCCTTCATTTGCACTGCTTCCTTGTAACATGAAGGCTCATTGCAATCAGCCAACATGACATAATTCATAGATGGAACAAACCTATCAGGAGGTCGCGTGACACGTCCAGATCTACGCACAATAGGTGGCTCAGGCTCAGCCACAACCTGTGGTTCCACTCTATCCTGTCCTTGCTCCTCTTGAGCCTTGACATTTTGTCTTGCACGTGTAGGTCCATCTTCTTGGAAGACAACTCTTCTAATCTCCTCAACCCTCTCTGGTTTAGAATGATATTTGGATTCATTAACGTGAACATCATTGCTGCGGACGACCTTTCTGAATTCGGGATCCCAAAGTCTGTACCCCATCTCACCAGAATTACCATAGCCTAGAAAGATGCACTTTCTACTCTTTGGCTCAAGTTTGTTCCTAAATTCCTTTGGAACGTGAGTATATGCCTCACAGCCAAAGACTCTGAGATGCTTGTATGAGGGCATTTTGCCTGACCATACCATCTCTGGCACTGAATCCTTCTGCAAAACCTTGCTAGGAGATCTATTTACAAGATGAACAGCTGTTGATACAGCTTCAGCCCAAAACCCATTTGGCAGCTGTGCATTAGACAATATACTTCTGACCTTCTCTTGTATGGTCCTATTCATCCTCTCAGCAACACCATTTTGAGGAGGATTGTAAGGAGCAGTAAGTTCACGTTTTATACCTTTTGACTCACAAAAGTCCTGAAAGGCCTTTGAAACATACTCTCCACCATTGTCAGTGCGTAAGCATTTAAGCTTCTTGCCACTCTGATTCTCCACAAGTGTCACAAACGTTTTGAAAACACTAAATGCTTCATCCTTGTGCTTGAGAAAGTAAACCCATACTTTCCTCGAGTAATCATCTATAAATGTCATAAAGTAAGAAGCTCCCCCTAGAGATAGGTTAGGCATAGGTCCACACGAATCACTATGAACAAGTGCCAACTATGTATCTCTTCTATTGCTTCTATGCTTATGTGGCTGCTGTGTTTGCTTACCATACAGACAATGTTCACAGAATTCAAAATCATTAAATGAAAAGCCAGGCAAATAACCAGAACGAGACAAGATTTCCATTACCTTCTTGGACATATGTCCTAACCGGCTATGCCACAAAGAAACGTTCGGCTGCTCGGTTACATTGATTACATTTTTAGAGACATTTGATACATAAATCATGTAAAGTCCTCCAGACTTTACTCCATGTGCTACTGTCATAGAACCCTTGGATATCTTCCACATGTTGTGTCCAAAAGTGGTGACGTAGCCAGCATCATCAAGTAAACCTGTGCTGATCAAGCTCTTTGTAATTGCGGGAACATGTCTCACATTCTTCAGCGTGAAAGAAGAGCCATTCTGAAACTTCAATTGAACATCTCCAACACCTAAGATCTCACATGTCTGCCCATTGCCTAGCCGAACATGATCTTTAGTGGTCACATAAGAAGTAAACCACTCCTTGTTTGGAGACACATGAAGTGATGCCCCTGAGTCTATAATCCAGTCACTCAGTGCATTTCCATCAGATGCTGTAAGAAGAGCTGAGTCCATTGTATTCTTCAAGAAGTAGATGTCTCCTGACACTAGACTGTCATCCTCTGCAACAGTAATTGTCACATTTATTTCTTGAATCTTCACTGAGGACTTGTTCTTCTCACCATGGTATTCAGCTTTCTCTTTGCCTTTTTTTGCTTTCCATTCTCTGAAGTCTCTTTTCATGTGACCCTTCTTGCCACAATGGTAGCATTCTATGTCACTCTTGCCTTTAGCACTGCGGGACTTGCTACGAGACTGATTCCTCTTTCCACCTTTGTACTTTTCTTTGGTCCTTCCCCTGACAAATAAGGCTATTCCTTTGCCTTTGTCCATTGTCTTTCTATTGGTTTCTTCAGTAAGCAGACTTCCTTCTACACCTGCTATGTTCAAACCATCTGGAGGTGCATAATTACTCAAAGCTTTGCGAAAAGTGTCCCAACTTTCCGGCAATGTGATCAACAGGAACATAGCTCTAACAGGTTCATCAAACTTGACACCTTGAGCTAACAACTGACTATAGATTGTGTTGAATTCATTCAGATGATTGGACATAGGTGTCCCTTCTTTCATCTTCAAGTCAACAAGCTTCTTAAGCTAGTATACCTGTGAAGCTGCACTCTGCTTCTCATAAAGATCACTCAGCTTTAACCATGCTTGATAAGCCAACATCTCGTCTGCTACATTGAAGTAAACGCTTTCTGCCAAAGTCAGCATAATGGTAGAAAGTGCCAATTCATCCATTTCGCTCCATTCATCTTCGTCCATATCTTCTGGTTTTATCCCCTTGAGCTTTATAGATTTTATCTGCTTCTTTTGTACCAACACGTGCCAAATCTGCTTCTTCCACAATGGGAAATTGGTTCCATCCAGTTTCTTGATATTGTAAAGAGCGGTGTCCTGTGATCCAGCCATAGCTACGCTTCACAGTAGTTTACTTTTCTGGGAAAAATTCGACAGAGTTTCCCCTGTAAACTGACCTCTGAACCAATATCAACCTGTCAAATGAACCAAGAAAGCTTCAGATTCTGCAGAAATTTTGGCAGAGTCTCCTTTGTAAAATGGCTCTGGTGTACTAAAAACAGACCAAAAAACAGCTCAAAAAACACTGTCTCTCTGACACTGTAAGCTGCGGGTAAACCTGTCCTGCACCTGTACTGTCTCTCACTGTCCTGTCACTGTCCTATAAGCATAGACTGCGACAATGCCTCAACGGCAGTAAAGCAAATATGCAATCCCAACTGTCTAACTCACAGTCAATACATCCTAGCTGCCTATCTAAGAGTGCTCGAGGGATCGCTCCAAGACCTGTATCACCGAAAGGATCTCAACATTCGAGAATCCCCCAGCTCAATAAAACCTCACTCGACCCTCAACAAAGGCTGCAGTAAATCTGACAGTACATAGACTTCCCACAAAGTCATACATCCACAAATTTCGCACTATATGCTGTAACCGCTGCGGCGGTTGTTTGCTGTGTGACTCACAGCCAGCAAACCCTCAACAAACATACATCATCTCTGACAATACATCCCATGTGGAAGTACCTGCAATGTCAGGATGAAATCTAGAATATCAAACAGCAAACACAAGCTACCTGATGAACTAGTGGATGTCGCCTACAGTTTGTGTGTAGATGTGCCCGTGTCGTATGTGACACGCCTCCAAGAACTGTGAGCCGTCCTTCGATGTGTAGACAGCCACAAATCAACACTCTGGGAGTGTTGATATCCTCACCACCTACAGTCGTAGGCCGAAAAACCCAAATTTGCAGAGTCGGATCTGCACCCGTCGAGACCACGTAGTCGAAAATGGCCTGCGCAGACCTTTGTCGAAGCCGAACGGGCCGAGATGACCTCAGAATGAAAATCTGAGAACACCGTGCCCTTCGAGCTTACCCACAAGATTTGGGGCCGTGTCTTCGCCTGTTGAATTTCACTCCAATCTGAGTTGGTGACTCTAGCCTCCTGCAGTGCTGCCCCGAGCCTCGATCTGAGCTCTGATACCAGTTGAAGGAGTACGAGCGGAAGTGTGACGCGAGAGAGAGTGCGAGAAGAAGAGCACGACGATATGGTGAACTCGCTCTACGGTAATGTGTAGAGCATAGTGAGTTCTTATTAGGTTTTTACAAAAGAATATGTGTACATACCTGGCGGCCCGCCCACTTACCTAGGCAACCACATTGGGCTTTATACCCCAACAGAACTCTCGCGACCAATAGGTCAATAGGCGAAGCAACGAGACCATCACGGATTAGGCCAAACCAAGGAAGTTGGAGTGGTTTGACGATGACCGAACCAAGGGACAACCAAGCCTGCGAAGGACCCTACAAGGCAGGCCGCGAACGAGGTAGGTCGATTAGCAGCATGGAACGGTATACAGAATGATAAGGGAAAGGAAAATTGGGACATGGCGGGTCAGACAATGGTCTAATACAATTAAATGGAAGGAAAATTATCGAAATACGCCTCTAATTTGTGAAAATTCCCAAAATACCCCTAAAATTTTGAAAATTACCAAAACAACCTCGTATCTGTTTTGGTTGGATTGTTCAAGATTTGACGTGATCAAAAGTTGAACACTAAAGTAGGGTATTTTATTCATACTCTCAAAATTTCAAAGGATATAATGTGCATACAAAAAGACTCTCTCCTACATTGCCTCAATGTTTGGTCTCACATGTAAGTGAGTAGGAGCTAAGGAGCTAAGCCAAATGGTTGGTATAATATAGATTGTGCATAAGGGAATAGTTTCAAGCATGTAAATGGTTGAATACAATATGCTCTCACAAAGAGGAACATGCTTTTGTGATTCAAGGATATAGGGAGAGAAAGATCAATGGCATGCATGATTTCAGGTCATTGACTTCATTTTTGCACCACATCCTTCATTTTAACATAATGGCCAAAACTCTTACAAAAATAGACAACTAAGCACTTTCAGTTCTACCACATTTAAAGATGCAAATTATGTGAAAGTGTAAATAAACAAATAGTGTGAACCTTACTGTATTAAGCTGCTTATGCATTATTTGATTAAGCGATGATTTAAACCATTACTATGCTTGTGCAAAAAAATAGATAGAGATGCAAGCGAGTCATCTAGAGAGAAACAAATATGGAAGGGTCAATCACAATATTAATATTATTAGAAATCCAACTCATCTCATTGAAACTTGATACTTT
>NC_140933.1:136266664-136336664 GCF_014529385.1 Adiantum capillus-veneris
ATTGAAAAAAAGCCAAAAATAGCACCCGTTTTTTTACACAGTTTAGGTTCAAAAATGTTGTGCGAGAGTAAGGTTAATGGTGAGATCGATACTCCAAAAGAAATGCTAAGTTTTTTTCAGCTCATAAGGCAACTTTGTGGATATATAGCACCTAGAAATTCATTTTCATACTCTTCAAATAATTCAAGCAAAATGGTCACTTAACAGGACACAAAAGTGTCCTATTACCATTCTAGTGTTAAGAAGATATATTGAGCAAAAGACGAGGGTAGGAGAGGTCTCTTATCACCTCGGCGCAAGTGGACCATGGGCTCCCTCTTTTTTTTGCTCAGCACTAGCCGTGTTTTCCCAAAAAAACGGGGGATTCAAAGCTCATCCATCATCCGCGTTCACGCAGATGATGAGGGAGCTCTGGCTTCCATGTTTTTCGATGGAATAAAATTACTTTGGCACAATGGCCCAAATCAAGCTCTTAAAATAACATACATACATACATATATATATATATATTTATTTATTTATTTATATTTATATATATATTTATATATATATAGGAGGTTTATGCGAAAGAAAAGTGGGTAGAAACCCCCTTGTTGTCCAATTTTGGAACTCCTATTCCCTTTTTGGCCTTAATGGACCTCTTAAGACAACAAATCAGCAGATGTTTGCAAAGTGTAGCTCTTAGGATAGTTAATGTAAAAGAGAATTTTGCAAAAAAATAGAGGGGGTGGGAGCACTATGATCATCCGCTTGCACGCGGATAATGAGGGAGCTCCTAACCTCCCTTTTTGCCCTAATGGATCTCTTGGTACTCTTAGTCCTCCATTTTTTGTGATTTTCTTTTGTGAAAAAATGCTCAAATTAGGAGAAATGAATCAAAAACACTGTCACACAAAACAAAGACCCGGATCCTACTCCCCAAATTTTTTTGAAAATTTTCTCAAAGCTCCTTATAATATCTCAAATCTTTCTTTTAGTTTCTTGTTGTGGGTTTGGGCATGCAATTTTTTCATGCAACATTATCTCAAGATAAATCGACTACATAAGTGAATAATATACATTGTTACAATTCTTATCTTAGCAATCCTTGAAGGAAGTACAATTTTATGCATGTCAAATATATAAGCATGAGCTGTAGGCAAGCTCTTTTTAAACATTCTTTACGAGAGAGAGAGAGAGAGAGAGAGAGAGAGAGAGAGAGAGAGAGAGAGAGAGAGAGAGAGAGAGAGAGAGAGAGAGACCATAGGCTCAAATGTAAGTGGTCATGTACAACATAGGGTCGCATGTAAATGTTGTCGACTATCATGTTATAGTGGGGATTTGCAATGTCAAAATCCATCTCTTTTCAAAGATGTGAAATTTTCTTTTGAGATTGATGCTATTGACACAATTATGTGGTGCTAATCTAGTACAATGAGCATGTCTCTTCGTATCGTATTTGCATACGATCAATCATGTTTTCTTTAATCCTGTCCTTGCTTTCATATTCTTTCACTAGAAAATTGATCCAAAATACATCAATCATATATGCTTAATCCATGACTCATGTCTTGCTTTGATAATATTTATGACCTAGCTTCATTAAGAAATCTATAGACAATAGTTATAAAATGATTTGAGAAGAGACAATTAATGTAGTTTGGATACACTTGTTGCTAGCCATATATGCATCACACAAAATAAAGAAATGAATAAGAGCACCTAGAAATGTAGTAGACAATAATCCAAACTTTTATGGAGAAATTATGGGCATTAAATGACATTGAATTTCATTATGTACAAATATTATTCCATTTTGTCTTTGGAGAATGTGGTCAATTTTCAATTAATGCTATCGACCTCCAAAAGTTTAATTGAGTTATCACCACATTCAAATTCTATCTTACAATTATGCGAGTAACCAAATTAATTACCAAACCTAAAAAGATAGAGTGTCCTAATTTAGATTTAAGTAGGAGCTTATAAAAGGTGAACACAAATGCACCTACTACTCTTAATATCGTGTCCATGTTAGAATGTGTCAAGTAACAAAGTGTATGCCTCGTTTGCCCGGGGGATTCACCATGGAAAACTTATTGCACCACGTAAGTGTAGGGGAGGGGGGTTTTTTACAAGCTACACAAGCATATAAGTTAGAGACATGCCCCCAATAATTTATCTCCCAAGCTTAAAAATAAGGGAGGGGGTTGCTTACTTGTGACGATTGGTCATCGATTTACACTAGAACTTGGCTAAATTTTGGGGGAGTTTTTTATCAAGTCACACATCAAATTTTTCATCAAGCCGGTCATAGATAAGGGCTGATTTGGAGCAGGTCAAGGGTTGATTTATACCAGCTTTGGATGGGTTAGAATGGGACGAGTAGCCAGAGTGCAGGCTGATCGGACACAGAGTTTGAAAGTCAAAGTAAGACACATTGAGGGTACATCTAGTTATCAACAGAAGTGGTTCCTTAGTACGTCGTTAGGCACTATGCTACACACTCTTTGACTATTTTTTTCTCAATTAGATCATGTGAGACCTAAATTTTATATGTAAGATAGGGGTATGATAGTTTTCTTTAGTGATTGTTGTATGAGCATAGAAAGGGGGGTCATATTCCCAAATATGAGTCATATATAGGGGTTTTACCAAAGTTGTCCGCTCGCAGGTGGCGTCCCATTTTGTATATAGAGTGAATTTCTCGTGCTCGTTCAGTATATAGTTGAACGTGATAGAAAAAAACAAGTCCATTTACTATCTCTAATATAAAAAAAATGTATCCATTTTTTCAAAACTAATTTTTTGAGCTATGAAGTTCCCTAAATTTCTCCTCTCGCTCTCCCTCCCTCTCTCTCTCTCACTCTCTCCCTCTCTTTTCTTAATCATTATCTTTTCATTTCACTTGATCCAACAAACATTACCTTCAATATACAATAATTCAAATTTGCTTGACTCAAATGTAAAGTGATTAGTCAATAATACTAGATATGTTTGAACTTGTCACATGGTTCCATAATAAATCTTAATTCTCTTATGCACTCGAATCAAAGTGCCTACTTAACCCATATTCGAGCTCCTTTGCTCATATACTTGTAACTTTGGCTGTCATAAGTTAGACATATGGCTTCAATCTTGGGGGGATGGAGGGTAGTGGATCTAGTCTCTAGCCTAAGTCTCTTGTCCATTACATATTCATGATGGCTCCCCCCTCTCTCTCTCTCTCTCTCTCTCTCCACACACACACACACAAATATATATATATATATATATATATATATATATATAATTTCTCTTATGCACTCAAACCAAAGCTCCTATTTAACCTATATTTTCACTCCTTTCCTCTTATACTTGTAGCTTTGGTTGTCATAAGTTAAAAATATGGCTTCAAGCTTTGGGGGGGCATGGAGGCAAGAAATTAGTAGTGGAGCTAATCTCTAGCTCAAGCCTCTTGTCCACTACATATTTGTGGTGGGTCCTCTCTCTCTCTCTCTCTCTCTCTCTCTCTCTCTCTAGCTATCACCAATGGACCATTTAAATTCATAACTAATGACAGACATTTGGAAAGCTAGCAACCAATGACAAGAAGACTAGAATAGTTTAGTATTCAAATATATGTTGTAGAAACATACCTTTCTTATGTATGATAATAAGAACATTTCACTCTGTTGACCTAAATTACTTTATGCAATATGGAGTCATCTCCAAAAAGCTCAAAAATAGGGCTATGATTAGAAAAGCACTAAATGAAAAGCTCCAAATAAAATGCACTCGCTGCTTGCAGGGGAGTATATGAGTGTATATCTTAAGCCTGGTAAGCCCCAAAGCACCAGCAGGTTTGAAGCAAGGGAGCATGAGGAGAGCAAGAGAGAGTTCTAAAAATGGGGCAAAAATGCAGAAAAGAACTCGCAGGTCTGTTTTTGCAGGTGGCATTGGTATAAGCGTCGTAACATGCATCCATATCGATGATTTGTTTTTTTTTAAAATCGGGTCTCCCTCCAGTTTTCGCAATGCATATATCGGCGCCCGCCAACAACGTCGGTAATGAAGTGATCTCTTGTAGTGTAAGAGAAATGAGACAACAATGTGAGGTATACATGCGAGTACAGGTGGCAAGTGATGCCGTTAGAGAACCCCAAAAAAGCCCTTAAATAAGTAGACAAGATTTTCACAAATTTTTAAAGAAAGGGTTTACCCTTCCAAAAAAGGAATAGCTAAGAATTTTGTATCCTACCTAAGAACTAAGGTGGCCTAGGTATCATCAAGATCTCAACAATAGCAAATAAACTCATGGAAAAATGGATCATCAGATCTTCTTTTCTCCACACAGTGATTGGGTCATTGGGTGTGGGGGGTCCCTACATCCACGACAATTATAGTGGATAGGTTAGCGGCCTCTCAATAAAATGCCTAGGTTTGACCATCCCACTTAAGTTCTCTACATAGTAAACTAAACAAAAGGTGGGTTCTTTATAAAGATAGACGGCAGTGGAAATGAAAATTCACAATGATTTCGGCTAAACTCTTTGCCCCAAAAAAATCTTCTCTATTATGGCTTATCCTTCACAAAAGTATATGGACAGATGTCGAGACTCTTAAGCTTGGACTAGGAGATATGATATGCCGACATTGCAAATCTGCTCAGCAAGATGTTTTCATTCATTTATTACTTGCAGAGATGTTAAAACTAAATTACAAATTTTGAACCATTCAGTCGGCACTAAATGTTCTAATTTTTATTGGCATCGTATTTGTTTAATAGATTTTATCGATTTTCCTACCACTATTTGTGATACTATGCTGCTGAATACTTACGACGCATTTGGATCAAAAGATATAATAAAGGTTTTGCCAATTCTCAATCAATTGAGAATGAATTTCTCTCTATTACTATTCTGTAGGCCTCTAAAAGCTAAAATCAACTTGTGAAATCATGTACTGGTTTCACTAAGACATTTAGAAAGATATGTGGTAGTTGAAGAAAAGCAGTGTGTAGATGAAATGGACTATGCCGACGTATTTCTTAAACCGGTGGAGGAATGGGAAAGGGAGTTGATGGATGTAGCCCAACCCCTACTATTTGAGCTGGATATTTACCAAGAGCACATGAATAAAGTGGCTGATGCTTATGCTCAACTTTTTGAGAGTGTCCGGGTGGACAATATTTGAAATGTATTTAGGATTCTATGGTTTCACGACTTTCTCAAGTGTACCTAGATATTCGAAACTTCCCACCTCCATTTGACCAAGCTCCGTCTTGAAAATATGTAACTTTTTTACCTTTTTTTATATAATTCCTCACAATCTAAAAAAACAACAAAAAAACATTAGAAGAGTTAACTGCCCTCTCACTACCTTTTAAAACTCTCTCCATAAATCAATATACCATGAGCAAGCACAAGGCTTGAAAGAATAACTGTCCCATTGCACCTCTAATTCCAAACTCCATGTTGATAATCAAGTGCCAAAACTTTTAAGGTTCAAGCCATCTTTTAATTCAATGAGCTTCAATTGTCCATATATCTCCAATAGTCATGCTTGGTTGGCATTGATGTAAAAGGTAATACATTCAGTAGTAGACATCAGGTCCTTAATCATTTGCTAGTATCAAGATGTGATTAGCATAAGCTTTGTAATTGGACGCTACAAATCCTAACATGTCTTGATCAAGCAAGATGTGTAACTAGCTTTGATTTGCATTTACTAAAAACTGGAAAAAAGTTTAATAGAATGGATGCAACTTGCAAATCTCTACCTCAGTAGTCCTTACACATAAACCATTGGAGAATAAAGAGCAAAAATTCTAAATGAGTCATACCACAAACCAGACACTACCCAATGAAAATGCATGGCAAATATACAGTGGATTATGATGTTAGAAAGCTTTTGAGCTCTTCTTACATATAGAGCAAAATGTCTATTGAATTTCCATTACAGTGAGGATTCTCATTTCCTAGATGTTTTCCAAACTTTTGGACCTACCAACATGCAATCCTAACGGACTAAATACACTAAGAGAATGCATCCTATTTAAATGAAGGCAATGGTTTTGAGCATGCAACCAATTTGGTGAGATGCTACCAGGAAATTAAGTGCTGAAAAGTTTACCAAGGAGACCGCATAGAAAGTTCATAGCTGTCACTCATAGCGGTCTTCTTGTAAGGGTTCCGCCTATTCAGAAAGATTTACTTTGCAAATGCATGTGGTGTGGAATTGAACTAGCGTCCAGACAAGCCCCTAGACACTGCTTACTTAACCCATGGTACATAGTATATGCATTCAAGAGAGAACTGATATTAGTGCTTTGTACATGCTGTATTTTCAATATGAGTTTTTTTTTTTTTTAAGCCCCTCTAATAAACCCAAAAAGGCATGCATTTGTTTCACTCGGGCGATATGGTACATGTTTTCAAATGCGTTTGAAAAGTGACCACCACGTGCATACATCTCAAATTCATGTGCAAACACAAACAGCCATCTACTTTCTCCCTAGTTACAATCATGCATTCCATAGGACACCCTTCATTACTTCTCCTATGGTTCATTAAAAAACCATAATCAAATTGAAATGTTCAAGCTTTATAAAAAGATCAGCCGCCTTCTGAGTGTACTACGATTTTCATGAGCTCCAGGTTGATGAAGTGCAAGTCCAACACAAATCATCCAAGCATAAAATTGGTAGATGCCTTTTTTTCATCAGTAATATACACGAGTCTTTACAAATGTACAAGCTGTGCATCAACGTCATACTCCATTGTGCTATCAAAACGTGGCTGGGTCAATATTTTCTTACATGTCATAGGAGCTGGTCTAACTGCATTAGTATACAATAAACTAGAAGGGTGTGGTGTTAACAAGTATATGGCCCTTCGATTGCTCCTGGTAAACCAAATAAAATATATAATGATGAGGTATGGATGCAGGACCAACATATTGAAACAGAAGCAAAAATCCATATTGCTGTGTCCGATAAGGGCCTCCATCCTTTTAACACTTTAGACTGGGACCTTGAACACATTTCAAGCATGTGAAGAATGCAAAAAATTGTCCATCTTGAACCATGGAATAAACCCCAGGAAGTCGACTTCATCTTTACTATGGCCGAAGTTTTCCTGAACATGCTTGCATCTCAAACCCTTTGATGTTGTCCGGTTCTTGTGAGCCTTCCAGTTACACACTCTTTCCATCCACCTTGGTGCCTACTTTAATTATTCTGTCAGCAGTCGTATGCGTTCGTGCTCGTTCTTGATCCTTCTCACTATTTGCCAACAGAAGGCCAAAGAGTATTTTGCCCTGTGAACAAACCCCATCCTTTCTAAACATAAAACAGCATTTGAAACACCTGAATAATGCAATTTTTCACTCTGAGATTGAATACTAGTGTTAGAGTCCTTTGTCTCTAATACTAAAAAAAAGCCCGATTTGGAGACCATTCAACAAGGCTTGAGAGGGAGATAGAGAGAAGTGTCAGGTTGTATATAGGCTCACCTTTGACCGTCTGTAGGAAGCAAGTGTTAGTAAGGGGTTACTTCCTTCCTGAGACCTCCCTGTTGATTGATCTATGTTGATCATTTGGCATCTATTGCATCCCCCTAAAACCTGGAAAAGGCATAAACTTGAACAATACTCATCATGCATGTTTTAAGGCATATTGGTGAGCAACTAAGGAACACTTACAACAAACTTATTGCCTCCGATGTTGAGCGATTGCCAACTGTCCTCTTCAAAAGCAGAACCCCCAGATACCACAAAATTGGGTCTGAAACGCATCGGATCTACTGGAATCACTGTAGCACCATAAAATTGTTATAGCTTGCCCAACAAAGGTGTTTGTGCAGCATCGCACCAACAAAGCTTTTATGGTTTCATTTGTAGTGTTCATTTGAAGCGTTCAAGCTTTCAAAGTGTAGCAAGGTTTTTTGGTATGTAGAGATGCATGTAGAGGTATATTCAAAGGTGATACACTGATCCAAGCACCACAGACAGAAGTAGATACAAGTGTTCCAGACCAGCAATAATTTAGGTCATATGAAGTCCAAGGTTTCCCCTAGATATGCTTCATCGAGAAACCAGTTACCCTTATTAAGGCCAGGTCAAATGATAAATCCACAACTTTCAGAGTACCAAAGATTGTCAAATTCCCAATAAACACAAAAGTTTAGTTCATTAATACAAACTATGAGAGTTTGCGTGCCATTTCATGCATTCATCCTGAAAATCAGGAAATAAGGTCGATGACAGCAGCACTTGAAAGATTCTAACCTGGATGATGAGCTATCCTCTTGTGGTTGTGCTTATTTGGTTGCAGAGACAAGGCTGCCCGCTGATTCAAATCCTCGACACTTGCTCGAGAAACTAGCAAAAACTGGCCCTCATTGGCATAACTCAGGTCTCTTGCATGATCGCATACATGAGTCTCAGAGTCCCCCCCTCTTGTATGCACCTGCCTACTTCGTGGTCGTCTTCTGACAAGAGAGCAGGGTGTACCAAGAGCTTCGGTAAACCAATCAGCAACCTCCTTTTTGTATGAT
Source organism: Adiantum capillus-veneris (assembly GCF_014529385.1). Lineage (NCBI taxonomy): Eukaryota > Viridiplantae > Streptophyta > Polypodiopsida > Polypodiales > Pteridaceae > Adiantum > Adiantum capillus-veneris. The sequence continues at coordinate 136,275,178 of NC_140933.1, forward strand.
ATACCAAAAGCCCTATTGGCTTCAAGAATTACTCATCAGCAAACACCAAAACAAACAGAGACTTGACACAAAACAACATATTAACACCTCCACAAAAACCCACCTTTCCCCACACAAATTAAGTCGAACATCCACGGCTTGCTCAGCAGTGGGAAAGACGGGAATCTCAAGTCGTCTTTTCATGCTTGGAGATGTTACACACAACATCTTTCTTGATTGTTCTATGTATGTCCCTATCAAGCACATCATGGGACACTGCAAAGCCACAGAAGCAACATACGGTAAACAAAGAATCCTTTGCTTAATTTTAGAACTCTCTCAGAAAAGCTTTTAAACCTAGCTCACCTTCTTTTGTGTGAGGGCATCACCAAAAGCACTCACTACAACCCATTCTCGATCATAAAGAAGGCCTGGAAACAAACCCAAGCTCCATCAGCATTATAATGTACAAGAAACCTTAGCAATGAACTGTCCTTTATCTATCAATATAAATTATGCTAGATGAAGAAAGTAAAGTAAACCAGAGAAAATAATGTTTTCTTTTAGACCATTACTCAAATTAGATTGCCTCCTTTCTCTGCTTGTAAACAAAAACTCCACTGGTCTCCATAACCATGGAGCTTTTATTTATGTTTCTTAACAAGTCCCACAATTTTTAAATTTTTTTTTTTCTAAATCTTCTCTTTTTTTAACACACTTGTAAACATCTGCTCACTCATCATCTCATATTTGCTTCATGAGGCTCTGCACCTTCTTAATTTTGACTTGAGTTCATCATGGATGATATGCTCTTTATCCCGTCCTGCTCCTCCACTATCTATATGCAGTTGGAACGTCAACAATAGCTTGTGGGTGTCTTCCATCCAGGAGATAGGACGCCAACTTAGGCAATGACCTTTCCTATGAAATATAACCTGCCTTTGTGCAGGGTTAACATGTCTATATCTTTCAAATTTTCCATAATACTAGAAATAATCATTTTTTCCTCTTTGCTGTTTATTATGCTAGAAGCATCTGGCGCATGTACATGGCAATCACTTAAAAAATTTCCGAGCTCAGCAACTGAAAGTAACTAAAGCAGGCTTGAGGAGGTAGTTCACTTCGTAAGGAATTTGAATGAGCTCACCACAACTGGAAAGTGGCCAAGAGTCTACTGTAAAGCCTCCACAAGACTTGATAGGGTAAATGGTAATAGATTCCAAGTATATGTTCTCGTCTGACTTTTGATTATCTGCAGCGTACAACATTAAAATAGTCATGTAGAAATAGACTTGTAGTTGAAAAAAAACATTAAACAGGTTCTACCAAGGAATAAGCAGATGTATGGGATGTGTGTGTGTACATGCACGCATAGCATTGGCATGAGGTTTCCATATAGTATACCCTTTGAGAGGAAACAGACCATCCCTCCCAGAAGATTATTGCCAAGCCAAAATTATTTTGGGATGTAACATGGTGGAGCACCTTGTGAGACACTGTCACAAGGTGGCAAGGAGGTAATTTAGTACACGCAGGCCTTCTAGGGCCCAATCCAGGGCACACTAACATATATATCTAGACGAGGAGAGCCCATATCAGTCACAGTGTTAGAGACGTAGACAGTCAATAGAGCACAGACGGAGACAGACCGTCAGACAGCCTGTTTTCGTCTATCGCAATAGGGAGAGATTGGTTACAGATAAAAAGTAAGTAGCCTCCTGATAGGTCCCCTGATGTCAAAATGTTGCAGGCTTGAACACTCCAAGCGAGAAATCAATAGCAACACACGAACAGAGAGAGAGAGCACAGCGGAGTTCCGAGCCAAAGGCACTGGCCCCAAAGACTCGTGCCCCTTCCGGTACTTCTTTATTATTATGCTTGTAAAGTATAACTCCCGAGGATCCAACTCTCTCCCAGACTTTGCATCTAGATGCTTTGTGGGAAGAGAGACCCCAAGGGCACTTATAAATAGTACAAGGGATGCCCAAAAGCAAAGCCACAAAAGCACTCAATCCAAAAGCAATGCACCCCCAAAAGCTTCTACTCACAAGAGCCCACATAAAACTGCCAAAAACCAGCAATGCAAAAAGCGGAAATTTGTACTGCTATGGCACGTTAGCAGGTCAGTGCAAAAAACGGAATTTCCGTACAGCCTGCCACATTATTAGCACGTTTTACGTTAATCTGCCCAAATGTCAAGCTATTGTGTTTTCACGGTTAGGCCAATGCTCTTTCAGTTGGTAGGAATTAGGATTTCTAATTCCTAATCCTTTTTAGGCCTCTCCCCTAAATCTTCAGGATTCAAAACTTCCTCCGTTCTTCGGGTTCAGTTTCTCTTGTCCTCTCACACATCATCACTTTGTGACATTCCCCCCTCTTGAAAGAATTGTAATCGTCCTCGATTACGCCAGCAAAACAGCCAAAGGACAAAAACTTTCTTCAATAGACACGGACTCTATGTACCCATGCACCAGACTCTACCAATCCAACACTTCTACAAGACATCAATCACTGATCGATTCACATTTTTGTTGGGGGTCTCAGATACACATCATGATCATTGTAACCATTTAGAAATCACATCCAAACCGCGTTGATCTTTTCACGGATGTCCCAAGAACGTACAACATGCAATTCACAATTCACACACTTAGTTCCCATTGAACACTTGTGTCTCGATCATTCAATCTAGCCATCTCATTCTGTCTAGAACTCTTGATACACCTAAATTACTAGTGGGCTTCTTAGGGTTTAGGCCCCTCGACCGGGATCTACACGTTGGCTCTGTTCTTCAGTGGCTTAACACGTCAGTAGTTTATGACATCCCCCGTTCTTGAAAGAAAGTCATCGTCCATGATTACAGCATATCTACAAAACGACTCAAGTTAGCTCAAATTTCTGAGGATCATTCCGAGGATCATTTTGAGAGACAATCCGTTTTCTCATTCCAAATTGGAGCTCTTGATATCCTGGGTCGTTGGCTTCCCAGGAAAATTTCATTCAAGAAGTATATTCTCATTCCAGATTGGAGCTCTTGATATTTTGGAGTAGTAAAATTAGGCATCACACCCAGACTGTGCTGATCTCTAACGAGTATCTCGATGCACATACCCCGACAATCTTATCCAATTAGGAATATTCAGTGGTTGGCACAGCGCAATGCAGCACAAATGCTCACATATGCATGTTACAAGACACAACGAGCGCCGCCGCTAAGCACTCCCGAGAGAGAGACGGTCTGCGGTGTGAAGCTACTAAACGACCACCTCCTCACTCCCCGCAAATAACCTAAAGAGGTCCGGGCCATGAGCTCGAAAGACTGATACAACCAAATGCTTCCCAAACCACAGCCTGCGTCGCTTGGAGGTTTTAGGCATACAACCAAACGCTCCCTAGATATCCCGTCTGCGTCGTTCGGAGGTTTTCCAACATACAACAAAACGCTCCCCAGGCATCCTGTTTGCGTCATTCAGACAATACCAAAACAACATTTCTCACTACTGCACTCGAGAGCAAATCACCTAGCATTACAATTCAAATCGGCACCAAGACAGGTTCAAAACAGATACCATCCATTTCAAACAAATTCCAAACAAGTTCTCAAACGACATTGTAAAAACTGCTAATTCAAATTGAAAAAGCATTCTCGACATTAGTCGAGCTCGAAGGTCGACTTGCTTTCCATCTTGAAACCTGCACCAAAATTAGGGTTAGTTTCCTTTCATCAGATTGTAGCTGACCGCGGCATGGTCCATCAGCTCATAAATCGTAACAACTCGCTTGGACAGATAGTACTCTTGCACTGATAGTGACCCTAAGATATAGCAATCACATTGGACCTCCAAGGTTATCGGCTCGGGAAGAGACACCTGCTGAGAGATGTCAAAAAAAAAAGAAAACAAGTTGTAGTCTGCCAGGGTTTTCGTGGCAAGCGCGCGCGATGGAGTAAGGGTGGGAGTGGTGTCACAAGTCAGGCACCACATGCCAATAGAAAAGAACAGATTAAACAAACTTTTAGCACTTCAATAACAACTGAACTAAAAGTGAGAGAGAGCACACGCGACACGGAGTGACGGAATTCCACCCCAGAGAGTACTGGCCCCAAGCCTTGGTGCCCCTTTCGGTATTTCTTTATATTACTTGAACTCAGTACAATGCCGGTACTCGCGCTCTGCACCTTCTCACCGAAGCGTGCCAAAGAATGAGCCCTCTGCACATATCTAAAGGCCTTTGGCCTCAAAAGCAGTTTACATGAAAAGCTGGAAACTCAAAAGCAGATGCCCCAAAAGCTGCCAGCGCAAAAGCAAGAAATCCGTACAACTACCACGTCAGCAACGCAATTTGCAGAAGTCCATACAGGTTGCCACGTCAGCAAGTCAACGCAAATTTCGGAAACACGTACAGATCTGCCATGTTAGCAAAACCAACATAAATTTTGGGTTCTGCTTTATTTTTCTCTCTTTGTGTCACTTCAGCCCCATCAGACAGGATCCCATAAGTAGGCGGGAACTCTTCTTTTTAAAAATAGGCCACTCGGCAAGACTTTGTAAAACTCCTCTCTGGAACTAGAGGATGACAAACTGTCAGAATTCTTTGAAGATGAAGAAAAATGTGGGTCACCCTCGTAACGAAGCGTGTGCTTCTTACCACCTCAAAAGTCGATTTCCAATCCAGTTAAGTCAGGGAAATCCACCAACTTCCTCTTCTTCCAAGAGTGCTTTAAGCCTTTTCTTAACTGGTTCATCTTCTTTTCAAGAGCTTTGTCCAACTCTTTCTGCGAGTACAGTCTCCTCGACTTTTCTTTAAGCTTCCTTCCCACCTTGAGAGGAGAATCGACAAGACTACTTCATTAATCTTTTCACGCATGTGTCAACCTACAATTGAGATTTGTACTTCCTTCTAGCAAAATTCCCCACCAAAAATTTGCCTACATTTTCGTTGGTTTCTTCAGTTCCCACGCTTGGTTTCATCTCCCCACAAAGGGGTGTCATCTTTGTCAGATTCTCCTCAATTCTACTTAGTCTCCAAATCTTATCTTTTGTCTACATCTATTTTTCCAATTCTAGCTCTTACAATATGACATGGTTTTGTTGAAATTGATATAGCAAGATTCAACATTTATTTTGAATTCTTGTTGTTTTCTCTTCTGAGTTTGAGCATTAGTTTGTGCAAACAATTCGCATTCCAATATTTTCAATTTTATTCTTAATTCTTGTTTCTCTCTCTTCCAAATTTGTTGCTGCAATAAGCAAGGCATCCATCAACTTTGATGTTGCATTCTTTAGACGCAGGTTATTCTATTTAGGTGAAAGACAAGTTCCTCATGTTGGGGTGCTCCTCTAGGTTTTGGAGAAGAAGACAAGTTCTCTCTATTGAACTTTGGTTTAGAGTAATCTTTTAAGCTTACTATACTTTCCCAGACTTAGTCGCAGCTCACAAGACGAGGAGTACATAGAGTATGGGAGATGTCTAATGAAGATGGGGACAGCATATGGACTAGCCATTCTAAATGGCTGGAGAGATATCCGACATCCAGCCGTTTTACTTGCTTTTCTCACAGAGATGGAGCCAGCACGGTAGATTATGTGCTAACCCAAATAGGTTCCATCCCACGTATCCAAGATTTCACAGTGGGGCCTCGTCCTATTGGGGTGGTGCAGTCTCATCATTTTCGATGGACAGCAACAGCCATACTCAGGGTCTGTAGGCATGTTCCCGTGATACACTTTCTGTAAAGAGACGAGCAAAATTGACACTTCAAAGATATATAGATTTCTGAGTATGGAGGATCCATGAAGGCCTTTGGGAGAGCTCACTCACATCTTCATTAAGACTACACACAGCTATAGCGACATCTTTCCCTCATAGACAGCCCGCAGTGCGAGAGCATGCCCAGAACAGTTGGTATGATGAGGAATGCAAAGAGACTAGAGCTCAAGATAGGTTGCTACTGGGGTGACCACTCACAGACAGTCATGTGTCCGCTTCCGACGCCCTATGCGAAGGAAGAAGCAAGCATTTTTGCCCAGCTTGAGAGAGACATGTACCAGTTGTTCTTGATCAGGATTCAGGGGAGGCTTGGAGGATGCTTCGAGAGCGTTCCAAAGATGGATCCGCAAGGTTGTTTAACCATCATCTATGATGTGCTAAACAACAAAAATAAATATTAGATTTTTGTCTTTTGTTTTCTAACTATAAGCTTGTTTGCATCCTAGAAAACTGTCAACATGCATAAATACTTATCCAACAAATAGATTGGGCATTATTAATGCTCAACTTTTGCCTACATTAAATTGCAAGAATACCCAGGTAAAGAAGTACCCACCATTTGAAGTCCGCTTCACTGGGTTGCGAGTCACTGCTTGGTTCCCAGTTTGGCATTCACGATTATTTAGAAAAAACTTGCAAATAAAATCAAGCAGAGCCTGTCCAAAAGGATTGAAATAAAGTTCAAGCATTTTCCTTGCAATCTCCCAGCAATGCACGGAAGTCAATAAAAAACAAACATGTAGGTACATCAGCAAAAGAAATCTTATTAGATGAACCACTTGATATGTGAAAAATAGTGAGGATGCATTCGAAGTATACAATATGCTTGTTGCTTCTACAATAAACAAAACAATGGCAATTCACTGACGGGTGCGTTGGCTTTCGAAACACAGGCATTTTCATTGAGGGCTTTGGCCCCTTATCCCACGTCATGGATTACTATGATCAGAGGCTCCTAGGTCTCTTCTTGTTGGAGACCAGTAGACTCAAAGAGGCTACCCTGAGGAGCAGAGAACCTACACACAAAGGATCCATATAGAGGCAGAACTCTACTTTTTATAGAGGGACTACTCCGGATGGCCCACCACAAGTTGACCCAACCACACCCTCAGTGGGGCATCCTTCTTTACCAGCACCACTCTTGATGGTGTTGAACGGCAGTCTCATATACTATAACAAACTGTTGACGTGTCAAAGCCTAAAGAATGGAGCCAATTTACAGATGCCGGCCGAGGGGCCTAAACCCTAAGAAGCAGTAGAAGAAGTGTCACAGAGTGAGGACGTGGTAACCCTAATTGCTGAAACCCTAATTTTGGAAACCCTAACCCTAAAACCTGCAAACCCTAATTTCTGCCAGAAACCCTAACTGCTGAACCCTAATTCTGGAAACCCTAACCCTAAAACCTGCAAACCCTAATTCTAGAAACCCTAAGAAGAACAAGCAACAGAAGAAGAAGTCCTACCAACTTATGGGGATCCCGTCCGATGGGGTCCCAAGTGGCATAAAGGCATTAAAAATAAAGCAGAACACACTCAAAAGACTTTGCACATCAAAATATGATGATGTGGCACCTGTACGGACGTCCCGGAATTCGCGGCGGATTTTTAGGGAAATCCCGAAATTTTAGAAAAGTGATTTTTTGGGGTCAGCTTTTCATATTTGATGCTTTTAGGCTTTGGGCCTTTAAATATGAGCCTTGGGAGCCCTCTCTGGCACTCTTCAGCGCGCAGATTGCAGAGGAGGTGCTCCCCGGCTGTTGTACTTTGCGAATCAGCAGTAATATAAAGAAATACCGAAAGGGGCGCCAAGGTTTGGGGCCAATACTCTCTGGGGTGGAATTTCGCCACTCCGTGTCGCGTGTCGTCTCTCTCTCTCTCTCTCTCTCTCTCTCTCTCTCTCTCTCTCTCTCTCTCTCTCTCTCTCTCTCTCTCTCTCTCTCTCTCAGTTCAGTTGTTATTGAACAGTTGTTATTGAAGTGCTAAAAGTCTGTTCAGTCTGTTCTTTTCTATTGGCACGTGGTGCCCGCATTTGTGACAGTGGTATCAGAGCATCAGGCATGTGCTTTTCTGAAAGCATACCGGTCCTACAAAAGAGTAGACAGAGCTATTGGAATTGAATTATATTTGAGGTATCAGCCACTCCCACCCTTACTTCATCGCGCATCGGGCGCGCTCCCGTCTTCACCGCTCATGTCTTACATGGCATAAGCCATGCAAGAGAAGGATCCAGATTTGTTTCAAGTCACTGTTTTTCTCAGAAGCAGTGCCATGCAGATGTTGATGTCTATAGCTACCAAGCAGCATACTCCAAGTACTTGGCAAGCTTTCAAGAAAATTTTTGCCCGAAGTTATATGGTTTTTGACATCTTCCTTCGGAGTGCAACTTCTGGCAGAGTGGGGTATCCTGAAATGCTTGCCATGGAAACTCTAGCAGATTATATCTTGAAATTTCACGACATCACCCAGTAGATGTCTCTTCACGAGCAGATGACCTTGGAGGTCCAGTGCGATTGCTATCTTGGGACTACCATCGCCGTCAAAGAAACATTGTTTGTCCAAGAGCTGATGGACCATGCTGTGCTCGGCTACGACTTCTTGGAAGGAACCTAACCCTAATTTTTGGTGCAGGTTTCAAGATGGAAAGTCAGTCGACTTTTCGAGCTCGACTAATGTCGAGATTGCTTTTTAAGTTTAAGTTCTGTTTGATCTTGTTTGGTGATCCTGTTTGGAATTTGTTTGAAATGGATGATATCTGTTTTGAACCTGTTTTGGTGCCGATTTGAATTGTTTGACTCTGGTTTGATACTGGTTTCAATGATTGGTGATTTTACTCCTGGGTGGAGAAGTGAGAAATACTGTTTTGGTATTGTTTGAAAACCTCCGAACGACGCAGGCCGATGCCTGGGGAGCGTTTGGTTGTATGCTTGTAAAATAATTGTTGGTGTGACTCCCGGCCCGGACATGGATGGTTATGCGGGAGGAGTATTAAGAAGTCTGAGCAGTGGTTACTCTCAGCACCTCCAAACGACGCAGGCTGCGGTCTGGGGGGCGTTTGGTTGTAAAAGGCCTCTATATCTCCCGGCCCGGACCTTTTTAGGTTATGCGGGAGGAGTGATGAGGGAGTCGTTGAATATCTCCCGGCCCGGACCTTGTTAGGTTATGCGGGAGGAGTGTTCATCGGCGGCTTTATGTTTCTATGTCTTGTAACATGCATATGTGAGCATTTGTGTTGCATTGTGATGTGCCAACCACTGAATATTCCTAATTGGATAAGATTGCCTGGGTATGTAATTTTAGTGCATCAAGACACCAGAGGAAGATCAGTACTGTCTGGGTGTGATGGCTAATTTTACTACGCCGAAATATCAAGAGTTCTGATCTGGACGAAAGGAGAAGCTAACTCCTTGATCAAAACAGCCGATAGGAGCAGCTAACTCCTTGATCAAAAGAGCAGAAAGGAGAAGCTAACTCCTTAATAAAAAGAGCAAATTGATTGTCCCTCGGAAATTTTTGAGCTAACTTGAGTTGTTTTGCAGATATGCTGTAATCGCGGACGATTACTCTCTTTCAAGAAGGGGAGATGTAACAAACTGTTGACGTGTCAAAGCCTAAAGAATGGAGCCAATTTACAGATGCCGGCCGAGGGGCCTAAACCCTAAGAAGCAGTATAAGAAGTGTCACAGAGTGAGGACGTGGTAACCCTAATTGCTGAAACCCTAATTCTGGAAACCCTAACCCTAAAACTTGCAAACCCTAATTTCTGCCAAAAACCCTAACTGCTGAACCCTAATTTTGGAAACCCTAACCCTAAAACCTGCAAACCCTAATTCTAGAAACCCTAAGAAGAACAAGCAACAGAAGAAGAAGTCCTACCAACTTATGGGGATCCCATCCGATGGGTCCCAAGTGGCATAAAGGCATTAAAAATAAAGCAGAACACACTCAAAAGACTTTGCACATCAAAATATGATGATGTGGCACCTGTACGGACGTCCCGGAATTCGCGGCGGATTTTTAGGGAAATCCCGAAATTTTAGAAAAGTGATTTTTTGGGGTCAGCTTTTCATATTTGATGCTTTTAGGCTTTGGGCCTTTAAATATGAGCCTTGGGAGCCCTCTCTGGCACTCTTCAGCGCGCAGATTGCAGAGGAGGTGCTCCCCGGCTGTCGTACTTTGCGAATCAGCAGTAATATAAAGAAATACCGAAAGGGGCGCCAAGGTTTGGGGCCAATACTCTCTGGGGTGGAATTTCGCCACTCCGTGTCGCGTGTCGTCTCTCTCTCTCTCTCTCTCTCTCTCTCTCTCTCTCTCTCTCTCTCTCTCTCTCTCTCTCTCTCTCTCTCTCTCTCTCTCTCTCAGTTCAGTTGTTATTGAACAGTTGTTATTGAAGTGCTAAAAGTCTGTTCAGTCTGTTCTTTTCTATTGGCACGTGGTGCCCGCATTTGTGACATATACCTTCTCGACAGGGTATATTGCTTGATCAAGCAGTCCAACTTGGTCGTTCAAGACGCCAAGCCATGTAGATTTATGTATGCATGAGATGTGCACACATGAGGATACAAGGTATCATCGGTCGAGACTGGGTCACGATGGAGGAGATTGATGCTATGCTGCAAGAGACATGGATTCCATTGTTGTTATATGGCGATGATATTGCGTTGATCTCTGACTCAACGGAGGCGGTGACAATTGGATGCACTACATAGCTTTGCGGAGGATAGTGGATTGTCTGTAAACCCACCCCACAATGGATCAAGAAATCAGCACCTACATTCACCTCTGGCCAAGAGACTGTGGAGTACACAGATGCATACACTTATCTTGGGGTAGTCTGAAACCGGCCCGTAGGGTGGTAGACTTCGGGTTTCACCCGAAACTTTACTTTAAGCTTTAACACACAGAGAAACCTTGCAGAAGGAACCTGTAATGGGAATTAACACTTCAAAGCACACACGACTCAGAAGCTAGAATGTTCCGAGCAGACGCCGACAACCTGTAGGCCCCAAAAACTAGCGCCCCTTTCGGTATTTCTTTATTCCTTTAGAGGGTAAAGTTACAAAACTAGAGTCTTGAGGATCTTCACCTGTATCCAACTAGATCACACCTGTTCTAGTAAAATTTCCGCAACATAACGGCCCCAAAACTCGCCCTGAACAAATCCCCCTGCTGGAGCTCGCTTCCAAAGACATAAACCCTCTGTTTTCAGCCCAAAGACAGCAATTACAGCTCGCTGTATTTACTGGTTTTTACCCTGTTTTTAGCCCTAAATAGTCCCAGAATTGTCCTCTAGCAATCGGGCACTGTTCCCAATGCTTTTGACATCCATATGACTGCAAAACAGTTCAAAAACAGCACATAACCAACGCTGAAAACGCACCTGTAAGGTGAGGTTATCACCCTCACCGGTGCCTGCTTTTGGAGTAGTAGTTAGCTACTCCTGTTCCTGCTCAAAGAGGGTCTTGCCTCGGCACAGAAGCATAAGACCACATAACTGTACATAGGTCAAATGAAGAGCCCTCTTGTGGGGCATCACATAACTTCACAGAGAGAGAGAGAGAGAGAGAGAGAGAGAGAGAGAGAGAGATGAGCGCGCGGCGGTGTGTGCAAGTGATAGAGCACGCGAAGATGTGCAGGCCTTGAGGCTTGAAGCGGAGGCACTAAGCTACAGAAGGGAAGCGCTAGCAGAACGAAGAGGGAGAGAGAGAGAGCTCACGTTTTTTTGGGGAAAACTCAATAAGTGAGTTTTGGGTTTTCCCACTTTTATTATAAGTGACCTTTAAAAAATGTGTCCAAGTTCAATATGAACCTGGACAAAGTATAAAAATGTACAAAAAAGGGTTATTTAGGCCTTTAACCCAACAACCTCCCACTTAAAGGCATAAATGACGCCTTTAAGTTAACCAACTCCCACCAGATGTATGCAATGTTCATGTTGAGCCTTAGCAAGACTCTTGGTGAGAACATCTGCAGGGTTATCCTGTGTATGGATCTTAGTCAAGCTGACTAGACTATCCTCCAATACCTGTCGTATGAAGTGGTACCGAACATCTATGTGTTTGGTACGCGCATGAAACATGGCATTTGTGGCTAAATAGACAGCACTCTGGCTATCACAACCCGACGCGGGTGTATGAGCAGGCATGCCAAGTTCTTTTGCAAGTTTGCCCAACCAAATGGCCTCTTTTGAAGCCTCTGTGGCTGAAATATATTCAGCCTCAGTAGTACTCAATGCCACAATTTCTGTAACCTAGAACACCAAGAGACTGCAGCACCAGCAATGGCAAATACATATCCACTCGTAGATTTCTTGGTATCCATGTCACCTGCCATGTCTGCATCACAATATCCTTGCAACTTTAAGTCACTTTTGCCATAACAGATACACTTTGATTGTGTACCTTTCAAATATCTCAGAATGCATTTGACAGCTTCCCAATGCGCTTTGCCAGGATTCGACATGTATCGACTAACAACTCCCACTGCATAAGCAATGTTAGGACGAGTGGCAACCATAGCATACATAAGAGAACCACAAGCTGATGCATAAGGGATTCCCTTCATTGCTTTCAATGTTACCTCATCCTTTGGGCAATCTGCTTTGCTAAGCTTAGCGTATGGAGGTAAAGGTACTCCAAGAGGCTTAGCATCAGCCATATTAAACCTATCAAGTACTTTTGCAATGTACCTTTCTTGATATAAAAACAGCAATTTCAGCTTTCTATCTCTTTTAATACGCATGCCCAAAATATGCTCTGCATCACCCAAATCCTTCATAGCAAATGTTGAATTTAGCTTACGTTTCAGAGCATCAAGACTAGTCTTATGTTTCCCGACAAGCAGCATGTCATCAACATAGAGAACAAGTATGATGGGACTACCATCTTCATCCCTTTTCGTATACAAACAATGATCTGCATGGCTGTGTTTAAAGCCTTGAGACAGCATTAAAGTGTCAAACTTCTTATACCACTGCCGTGATGATTGTCTCAAACCATATAGAGCCCTTTTCAGTTTGCATACAAGTTCCTCACGTGTAGGAACTACAAAACCTTCAGGTTGTTTCATGTATATGTCCTCTTCAATGTCACTGTGTAAAAACGTTGTCTTTACATCCATTTGATTCAATTCCAAATCAAGCACCGCAACGAGAGCAAAAAGGACACGTAAAGTTGTAAGCTTTACAACGGGAGAAAAGATTTCTTGAAAATCAATTCCTTCTTTCTGTGCATATCCTTTTGCAACCAATCTTGCCTTGTACTTGGGTTTTTCATCCACAATCTTAATCTTGTATACCCATTTGTTAGGAAGAGCCTTTCTCCCTTTAGGCAATGGCACAAGATCCCAAGTATCATTTGCATACAAGGATTTCATTTCCTCTTGCATTGCAAGCTCCCCCTTACTGCTTGACTCACATGTCTTTGCCTCTTTATACGTAAGAGGCTCTCCCTCATCTGTCAACATAACATAATGCAAAGAGGGCTCAAAGCGCTGTATCAACCTTCTGACACGAGTAGACCTGCGTACCCAATGATCTACATTCTCAGGCACAGGTTCTACATCAGGAGGCAACTCATTTTCAGCATTGCTCATGCTGCTGAAAATCATTTTCAGCCATGACAGGTGGCTGTCCATCCTCATTTGGAGCATCTAAATCATGTCCTACCTCTTCTGGCTCAAGGTTAACCGGTTGATTATCAATTTCAGCTTGCGGTAATGCATCCTGAGGCTCTTTTTCAACATCAATAGGTGGCAAGAGAGGCTGAAATTTGACTGATTTCTTGTCAATTTCAGAAGATGTAGCATTTTTCAGCAATTTAGCCTCATTAAACACTACATATCGGCTGCGTACTACCCTCTTAAACTGAGGCAACCATATCCTGTAGCCCATTTCACCCTCTTCCCCATAAGCTAGGAAGAGTCCTTGGATGGACTTGGCATCTAGCTTTGTCATCAAGTCATTACGAACATGGACAAAAGCCTCGCAGCCAAACACTCTCAAATGATCATAAGAGGCAGGTTTGCCAGACCAAACCTCCTCTGAAATGTCATTTTTCAGCGTACTGTTAGGAGAGCGATTGCATACATGAATTGCAGTTTTCAAAGCCTCTCCCCAAAACCCATGAGGGACATTAGCCGTGGACAACATGCAACGCACTCTCTCACATAAAGTACGGTTATACCTCTCAGCCACACCATTAGAAGATGGATTATAAGGGGCTGTCAACTCCCTTTTAATCCCATATTCTTCGCAATAACATTGAAATTCAGTAGACGTGTACTCCCCCCCATTGTCAGATCTCAGACATTTAAGCTTACTACCCTTTTGCGTGGTCACAAAAGCATGAAACCTCTTAAATGCATTAAATGTCTCACTCTTATTCTTTAACAAATATGCCCAGTCTTTCCTAGTGCAATCATCAATGAATGTAACAAAGTATAATGCACCACCAAAAGACTTAACAGACATTGTACATACATCGGAGTGAATTAAATCAAGAGCATTAGCTTTGCACGAGACACCATAATAATAAGAAGACTTCTTTTGTTTACCATACAAACAGTCATTACAGAAATCTAACTTGGTGCCCTTTACATCAACCCTGTTCAAAGAGGAGAGCACATCAAGTCCCTTCTAGCTGATATGGTCAAGTCTTTTGTGCCACAACTCCAAATTTGAAGCAACTTCAGCCACTGCAAGAAACTTGCCAGGCAAAGCTTTGCCATGTAAATAGTACAATGTACCACTCTTGCATCCCTTGACAACAAGGTGGTACCAAACGTACTGTACGTGGCGTATATGTACGTACTGTACATTGTTCCGTACAGGAAAAAATTTTATGTACGTAAAAATACGTACTCTTGGTAAAAAACCGCAAAATACTCATTTTCTAGGACTTCTCCAATATAAATCAAGAGAGAAGCCAACAACTTATAGAGAAATTCAAAGACATGTTTTACAAGACAACCACATACTGTGTAACTACTGCAAGAGACTTAAAAGTTAAGACGACATTGATAATTGAACAAGAACATCAAGGCTCAAGAGTCAAATGAGATTTGAAATAACAATGAACACACTAATGTTGAAAACATCAAATGACAAAGTACCATAGGTGATAGCCTGCAAGGCCCACGCCATAACAAAAGGCTCATCAGCCATCATAACTGAAACCATCCTACTCAAAAAGTCTATCTATATAGTAGTAGATACTAGAAAGCACTAAATAGCTAGCTCAAAGCTAGCACATCATCCATGTGATGGCCCCATCGTCAAAAATCATCATCAAATGCAGATGAAGACTCTGTTGAAGAGACCAAGTCCCCATCCGTCAGGACATTGCCCTCTTCGTCGTACTCTGGCTCTGCCATCACGGACATCTGTGCCACATGTAGATCATCCTCTACTGCCTCTGTCGAAGCCTCAATGAGACGAACAGCCTCGTTTGCCCGTTTCCGAGAAGAACGAACAGGTAGCTTTCCTTTACGAATGCTCTCTCTTCGAGCACTATCTGGGTCTGGATCATGCTCACGTAGAGGAATAGCCAAAGCTCGTGCGCGTGACCTCGTCACACGCCGATCAACACTCTCCAACTCCCTGTGAAGCAGTCGAATAATCTCCTCCTGCTCATTTCTGATTTGCGCCTCCACCTCCTCCGAGGTCACACGCCGATCAACACTCTCCAACTCCCTGTGAAGCAGTCGAATAATCTCCTCCTGCTCATTTCTGATTTGCGCCTCCACCTCCTCTATAGCAGCAGGATCTGCCACCATCTTCACCTTGGTTGGGTCCGCCTGTTGAAAAATGAAAACAAAGGAAATATTATTTAGTATGTACTAAGTACTCAATGACCGAGTGTATCATGATTCATGACTCAATCATTCATGTGAAAATTAATAGTAGACCTGCTTGGGTGTTCCCAAAGCGTGGTAGGCTCGCACAAGCCTCATATTTGCTCGGCAATAGACTAACTTCTCTAGTTGAGAAGTGCTGAGACGATTGCGGATCTTCGTATGTATCAAGGAATAAGCGCTCCAGTTGCGCTCGCATGCACCAGCCGAGCAATCCTACAACAATGAGCATTGAGATTTAATATATGGCAATAGTAAGTACTAAGTACATTGTGCAAAAACTGTAAGTCTCAAGATTCTCAATTACCTGTGAAAGTACTCGTAAAGCCAGATTTGTAAGCGTTGGAAGACCTTGTCTCCCATAATTCTGCCACCATGTAAGAGGGAACTTGGTAGCCTCTGGCCTCAACACCACAGCTCTAGCAAAGGATGGTCCTAGATTGTTCATGAAGCTGATCATCTCTGCATCAATCTCCAGCTGATTGTCCATGTGGTACATCATATTGATGTAATCATCCTTGAGCTTTAAGAGAGTCCTCTCATGGAAAAGCTCTGGCGTCTTGTAGAAAGGATGAAGCAATGCAGCCATCCCGTGAATGGGACGACTCATGAAAGTCCATCTCCTTTCTACAATGGCCATGATGTCATCTCGGCTGAAATTTTCAGCAATAAAACAAAGTTGAATTGGCAAATTCAAATGACAACAAGTCTACTAGAAGATTTCAAAAGACAAGTACTTACCAGGTCTGTGTCAGAGACACGCACTCTGTAAGGTGTCTCTTCATCTCCATGAAGAGATGATAGACTAGGCCCAATGTAGAGCCCTCCATGTCTGTGACTCGAAGAAGCACATACACTGGCTGCAATGCCACTGTCAAACTCTGAACCTGTGTCCAAAAGGACTCATCAAGCACCCGTCGCTGTATGTATTTAGTGGGCTCTGTCTACGAGTGATGCATCAATCTCCACTTTGGGTCCACGACTGTCTGGAGAAGTGGATCCCTCAATTTGAAGAGTCTCTGTAGCACTAAATACATATAAGCAAATCTGGTCTTTGAGGGTCGCACGATATCAAGTGTACTGTGGCTCCTGAAGATAGCTAAAGCTTGATGTTTCTTGCGGAAAAAGATGGTCATCTTAGTGGCATCTGTAACAATAGGCAATACCCAAGGCAACTTGCCTATATCCTCCATAAGTAAGTCAAGACAATGCGCAGCACATGGAGTCCAAGAAATCCGAGGGTAAGCTGCCTCGACCATTTCACCCATAAGTTTACAATTTGAGGCATTGTCAGTCACAACCTGTACCACATTATCCTTCCCAACCTCATCTATAGCTTTCTTGATGTGCCCAAAGATAAACTCACCACTGATGTGCTCTCCGGCCTTGCCTGCATCCACAACGCGCAAGAAGTATGTGCCAAGACAAGACGACACAAGAATATTAATGATGTGCCGCCTACGAACATCACTCCAGCCATCTGATATGATGGTGCACCCAAACTGCTGCCAACCGGCCTTGACCGGGACCAAAGCCTTATCTATCAAAGCCTTCTGCTCATCAAGCATTGTAGTGCGCATCTTCTTATACTCTACCCCTGACCATGAATCTGTGTGACCAACATCAGCTATAGCCCGGACCATCCTCTTCCATTGCTCAGTCCTCAAAACATTGAAGGAGATGTTGCACTCAATGAGAGTACGCGCAATCTCCATCTCAGCCACCTTTTGACGCTCCTTCACCTAAGAGAGAGAGTTCACACACGACGGCAAGGTGCTTTGCCTACGTGCATCCATATCACCTCGATCTTCCTCCTCTTGCACAACTCGAGCCCTCTTTCTACTAGAACCAGCAGTGGGATGATCCTCTTGAACCTCGGAAGATGAACCACCAAAATCCCCAATAAGAGCATCATGAAGAGCATCCTGTGTGTGCTGGCTACCTGTATTTGTTTTTGGTGTTGGTACTTCGGGAAAATTCTCCGCAATCAGCTTGTCCCTAATATCCTGTGGAACCTTTTTGCACCCTCCACAATTGTTGGTCGTGCCAATGCCCGTCAGATGCTTGACGACACGAGAAATTGTACTCGTGAGCTCAAAATTACAGTACTTGCATTGCCATCGTCGAGTGCCGGAACCCGCTTGGCCTGGAGTGTTGATAATGCGGATGACATTGGTATGCTCCTTCCAATACGGGTTGCATGGCTTAGGCATGATGAATCTGTCGCAAACAATAAGACACACGCGACACGAGTGAGACAAAGAGACAGAGAGACAGAGAGGGGGAGCCCCGGAGCCTGCAATAAGAACTTGGAGAAGAGAGAGAGAGAGAGAGAGAGAGAGAGAGAGAGAGAGAGAGAGAGAGAGAGAGAGAGAGAGAGAGAGAGACTTTACCTGCACAGTGACAATTTGTTTCTTTGCAGAGATAATTGACTGCGTTACTGGTTTTCTGCAACCCAATGCAAGCACCTAAAAAATAAGGCCAAAAAACTGGTCGCCTGGGCCTAGCGAAACCCTCATGCTGGAAAGGGGGCAAAATTTTTTATAAAAAAAAACCAGCACCGTACGAATCGATCCGTACGGTACGGATCCGTACAGATCACCCGTACGATACGGAAAGGATCCGGACGTACGTGTTGATCCTACCTTGCTTGACAATGAGCATTGATCCCTTAAGCAACTTCCATGAACCCCCAGCAAAAATGGTTGTATAACCCTGTGCATCCATCTGGCCAACAGACGATAGACTCTTCTTGATGCCTGGTACATACCTGACATCTTTAAGCATAAACTCTTGGCCATTGTTTAATGCCAAGCACACAGTGCCCATTCCTTCAATGTCACAAGCATGGGTATCCCCAAGGTAAACCTTGCCATACTTGCCTGCATGATAAGAAGCAAAACACTCCACAGATGGAGTCACATGAAATGAGGCACCCGAGTCTACTATCCAAGACTGCGTAAGGCCATCATTTGCACTTAGCAATGCATCAATGACATCTCTACGTGAGATAAGCATGTCTTCTGCATTTGCTACAACAAAATCTGAGGGGCATGAAGCTGCAACCAAGATCTCTTCACTGTCGGATAACTCTGTGATAACCACACTAGAGGATACATTGACAGTCTCCGAATCCTTGGAGGAGGTACCTGCTGATTTTTCCCCTTTCTTATCCTCTGTCTTCTTCTTCTCCTGTGATTCCTTCTTTCTTTCTTGCTCTTTCTTGAAATACCTGCAATCTGGCTTCTTATGGCCTTTTCTGCCACATTGATAACAAGTCATCCTTATCCCTAGACTTGCTTTTGCTCCTGTTTTGAGTCTTGGTACCTGTATTTTGCTTTTGACTTCTGCCTCTCGCATTGTAAGCAGAACTGCCACCTTCTCCACCACTAGACTTGCGTCTAATTTCCTCATTTAAGATGGAGCCTCGCACTTCATCATATGTGAGGTTGGGGCTATTACTCAAAGAAACCACAAGCGTTTCCCAAGAGTCTGGCAAAGTCATCAACAAAAATATGGCTTTCAACTTGTCATCAAAAGGTGGAAGCCCAGTATCCTGTAGCTGACTCATAACACTGGTGAAAGCACTTAAGTGCTCAGAAGCCGACTTGGCTTCGTCAAGCATCATGTTCACCAGTTTGCGCATCAAATGCACCTGATTCACAGGGGTGGCATTCCCATAAGTAGCCTTCAACTTATGCCAAATTGCATGTGCACTGTCCAAGCCCTTTATGTCCACCAGAATGTCATCAGTCAGCCATTTTGATGTAGGCCTTTGCCCTCTTGTTGAGCTTGGCCCAATCCTCATCCGGCATATCCTCAGGCTTTACAGCCAAAAGGGTGTCCTCACAATCCTTGAGGAACAAAATCCCCTGCATCCTGTCCTGCCATAGGTCAAAACGTGTACCGTCAAATCGCTTGATTTCCATCAAGCTCTTGGCATCAGACGACGAGGAAGTAGAGGCCATTTGCATGGATAAAAATGCAGCAGAAAGTGTCTACAAAATCTGAAAATTTCCAGTGATCACAATGTACTGCACGTTGCATACAATGTGCTCAGCAATGAACAAGTATCCCCAATGCGTACTTGCATAAACCCACAAAAGGCGTACATAAACCTCAATTTGTGTACATAAAAGCAATCCAATTCTGAATTTTCTGCAAATTTATTGTTTTGGCATATCAATTTGCATCAAATGGACCTGTTTTGAGTGGGAAAAACAAGGGGCATACACGGGAATCGATTTAGAACACCTGCGTTTTGTTGTTTTGATCTGTAATTTTCTGGTTTTTACCTGTTTTGACCTAATTTCAGCCTGTTTTAGGCTGTTTTGGGAACCCTAGTCACCCTAGGTGACACCGGAAGCAAGGGGCTTCGCGATGAAAGCGGAAATTTGACGCGAGAGAAGCCTTTTGCCTGCTGTCCAGCCACCAGCGCAAAGCTTTTGAAACCCTAATCTGGCTCTGATACCAGTTGATGAGCGTGCGGCGGTGTGTGCAAGTGATAGAGCACGCGAAGATGTGCAGGCCTTGAGGCTTGAAGCGGAGGCACTGTGCTGCAGAAGGGAAGCGCTAGCAGAACGAAGAGGGAGAGAGAGAGAGCTCACGTTTTTTGGGGGAAAACTCAATAAGTGAGTTTTGGGTTTTCCCACTTTTATTATAAGTGACCTTTAAAAAATGTGTCCAGGTTCATATTAGGTTCAATATGAACCTGGACAAAGTATAAAAATGTACAAAAAGGGGTTATTTAGGCCTTTAACCCAACAGAGAGCAGTGTAGAGTGTGCAAGATATCACTTCTTGCACTACATTGTACATGAGAGGAAAAGCTTGCACACAATAGCTACCATGCGGATGAAAAATGCAACCCCCAGGTTTATTTCAACGCCTCTCTCTCTCTCTCAAGGTGGAAAATGCCCAAAAATGGGCCAAGTGGCACTCATGCATGGTTTTCCCGTTTGGTACCTTCTGGCCTAAAATATCTAAACCACTTGCTCAGTTGACTTAGCGAAGGAGTAATAAAATGTTCCTCTTGTCATTCTGGAGCTAATGACGCGAACAGATTTCATGGCCCAAAATAGAATTTCCCTAAATTTTACGAGATGCTTCCATTAGACTCTCACTGGTCATCTGACCATCGTTCACCACTGGGTGATAATCTCGACCACTACAAAATGACCGAAAAACTGTCAACCAAAAGTATGGGAAGTGGGAGTAAATCACGTCCAAAAATGCAATGTAGCCCAGTTCTCGGGTGACTTTCTCTTGGTGACCCCACCTTGGCATTGTGCCTTTATTGAGTTGATTTCCTAGTATCCACCAACTTATTAAGTGCTGCGAGGGGATCTAGATGACTTTGAACTGAGCCTAGACACCCTTTTACTACTGGAATTCCAGTGCCAACCAACTTCTCGTCTGCGGGTGAAACTACCGTTTCACACTGGCCATACAATGTCCAACCATTTGCAACTTCAAAAAGAGGGTCTCAAAAATTAAACGAATTGCCACGTCCTCGTGACATACCCCCCTGTTGAAATCGCAAATGTCCTCAATTGCATACCATAAATACATGCCATGATGATCTTGTGTTGTCAGCACTCTTTGATCATCGCATGTGTCCGCAAGAAAGATAATAATACATAGATACAGATGGCTTAATGAAACCTTCATACTTTTGTCATTTCCATCTATAATAGAAGTGAACATTGTACATTTAACATTTCAAGAACGATACACACTTCTATTACACTGAATCCATATGTACAATTGATGTGCTAGCTCTATCATTACCCCTCCTTTGCAGACGTTGTGTTGGGGCATACATAGGCTGTAATTTTAAGGCCTCAAGGTAAAGCTGCAATACATTTGGTGACTCTTGACAGTTCAACTTTGCCTCCATAGGTAAATAGTTCTTGAACTTCACCAAACAGCGTCTTGCAACTTGTCTCTTGACTTTTCTTTCCTTATGTGCCAAAATCTGCTTAGGAACTAAAATTTCATCAAGTTCCTCAACCTTTGGCTGGTTCTCATCTGGCATATCTTCTAGCACATCACCCACGAAGGGTCTTAAAAGACTCACGTGAGACGCATTATGAATCTTCCAAGCGTCAGGCAATTTCAACATGTAAGCAACATCGTTGATCTTATCAAGCACTTGAAAAGGCCCATAGTAACGCATGCTGAGCTTCGGAAATAACCTTTCCTTGCCCTTCATCTTCTTTAACCTTGACTTTCAAACCGTAAAAGTACCCAATCACCAGGTGAAAACAACAGTTCACGACAGTGACGATTAGCAGCCCTTTTCTATTTTGCCCGAGTCTTCTCCAGTTCAACTTTAATTTTCTTATACATTTCATCCATGTTCTCGACATACCGATCTGCCTCAAAGATCTTGTCCTTTGTATGCAAAATGGGAGGAACCTTTTTGCCACCTTCAACAATCTCAAAAGGTGCCTTGCCGGTTGACGAATGCACTGTAATGTTGTACGCATACTCAAGCATAGGCAAATATTGTTCCCACTTGCCTTTGTTATCTGACACATAACATTTCAAGACAGTAGAATTAGCCTCTTTTGACTGCCCATCAGTTTGTGGATGAAACGAAGATGAGAACTTGAGCGTAGTGCCCATGTTCTCAAACAATCCTCTCCAAAACAAACTTGTCATGCAAGGATCATGATCACTGACAATCGATTGTGGCATACCATAGTACTTAAACACATTGTACATGAATAACCATGCCATCTGATCAAATTTTATCTTCTTCCTGACAAGGATAAAATGGGCCTATTTGCTGAACCTGCAAATAATGGTCCATATACCATCATTCCCTATCGGCATTCTTGGAAGGTCAAAGCTAAAGTCCATAGCAATGCTTTCCCATGGCTTATCCGAAAACGGTAGTGGCTGTAACAACCCTGGTGCCTTTTGCCTGTTAAACTTGACCTTTTGGCAAATTACGCATACTCGCACAAAGGCATCCACATCGCTCCTCAAAGTAGGCCAACAAAAGAATGTCTCTACCGCTTTAACTGTCGTATCAATACCAAGTGTCCTGCATACGGTGGGACATGACTTTCTACCATGACCTTATGTCCAAATGGCCTAGTAACACAAGGTCTACCATGCATCATCATAAAACCGTCTCCAAGGAGGTAGTACTCATGATGTTGCCCCTCTTGCAACTGCTCAAAAATCCTTATCAGTAGCATACTATTCCTTCATGTCATCCAATTCATAATGATAAGAAATTGACACAGCCAAAATATGTGGCTTTCTTGATAACCTTCTCTTAGGATTGACAAGTAACCTGTGACTGCGCAGCTCTTCGAACACAATGGTCAAGTGACGCCTATGCTCCTCATTCTTCGAGTAGACTATCATGTCATCAAAGAATGTGCCAACAAACTTTTGATGCGAGCGGAAAATCTGGTCCATCATTCTATTGAACGTGGCACGAGCATTTGTAAGACCAAATGGCATCACTAAGAACTCATAAAGACCAAATGTCGTTCTAAACGCGGTCTTGTGCACATCCTCTGGCCTTATACGAATCTGATGGTACCCACTCTTAAGGTCTATGCTGCTGAAAATTGCAGCACCCTCTAAACGGTCAAGAATATCAGCAATCCTTGGGATAGGAAACCTGTTCTTGATGGTATTCTTATTCAACGCATGGTAATCAATACACATGCCCCAAGAGCCATCCTTCTTTTGCACTAAAAGCACAGGGGAGCAGAAAGGTGAAAAACTAAGCTGAATCAGCCCCTTCTCTAAAAGCTCCTCTACCTGACCCATAATCTCTTTCTGTTGCGCCGCACTAACCCTGTAGGGAGGTCTGTTTGGTGGGCTACACCCTGGCACCAAATCTATCGCATGGTCCTCGGGCCTCTCTAGCGGCAATTGAGACGGTAATGAATCAAAAAAACAGTCATTAAACTCTCGCAAAAATGCTGACCTTTCTTTATCTAACACAGATAAATTTGAATGACAATTATCTAAAACTCACGTGCAAAGATCAAGTAGACAGAAAGATGATTTTTAATTACAGAAGTGATAGCTGAAGCAGATACAATAGAGACACGCTCCCCTTTAAGCTTTACATCCAAGACATGAGTTTTGCCCCTATGTTGAAGGGTGATCGTCTTGTCGCAGACATCCAGCACG
The DNA here is from genome assembly GCF_014529385.1 of Adiantum capillus-veneris. Taxonomy (NCBI): domain Eukaryota; kingdom Viridiplantae; phylum Streptophyta; class Polypodiopsida; order Polypodiales; family Pteridaceae; genus Adiantum; species Adiantum capillus-veneris. The sequence goes on from NC_140933.1 coordinate 136,298,940, forward strand.
CCATGTGTTTGGAACATCCACGGAATTCCCAGTAGCGCATTGCACCCTTTCAGCGGCATGATATAAAATTCTTCTGTGTCCACATACGATTGAATATGCAGACGCAGCTTTTCAATGATGGGGTAACACACTCTGAGTGGCCAAGACATGCCAACCCTACCTCTGCCGTGTACCCCATCTCTTCAGCTCTGATGCCCAGCTTTATAGCTAACTCTAGTGAGACAAAGTTTGCTTTGGCACCTGGATCAAAGAAGATGAGTGTCGTCTGATCTCTGACTTTACCCCATGCTCTGCATAACTCGCTGGCATCCGTGCTTGGCCTGTCACCCACCATGTCTGGCACCAAACCTGCCGTGGGCTTAGGCTTCTTTCCTTTCTTATCTTCTTTATCATCCAAATCAGTCGGCCTTTTCCTTTGTGGACAATCTGTAGCAAGGTGACCAGTTTGCTCGCATATAAAGCATTTATTTTCAGCCATCGAGACCTTTTCCTCGAGCGACTTGTGCACAAAAGGCTTCCTTTTTGGCGTCTTTGCCTGCGCTCTAGAAGTCCCGGCTAAGTCCTTATCCTTGTTGTCCTTTTCTGACCCCTGTGATGCTTCACGAGCCGCTTTTACAAAGGGCTTCTTTGCTGAATTTTTCTTTTTTTACGTTGCCCGGAAATCCATTGTCCTCTCCCTTCAACAAGGCAAGACCAGTGTTGGCAACTTCCATAAGCTGAGTGAGGATAGCCACTATGTTCTTTGTACAATAATCTTGAAGCCCTTTAGGCAACCCACAACAATACTTCTCAATATGCTCTGTCAGTGGCACAAACCTGTAGGAGGTTACTGAGAGCAACACTTTGCAAAACCTCCGATTGTACTCCTGTAGGCTCTTGCGATTAGCCGTAGTGAGTTGGTGCCAATTTGTCATGACATCGGCTTCAATTTCATTTGACAGCCACACAGATGCAAACATTTGCTTGAAGCATACCCATGTGCCGGGTGCATGTCCTTGCATCAGTAGTGGCAGCTTTCCTGACCTTAGAGGCCTCTGTAAAATTCCCTCCTACATAAGCTGTGTCAAACTGCCAGAGGAAAGTAAGAGCCTTCGTCATGTCCTCGAAGCCGCTGAAAGTGCTAAACTTTACAGCTGCATCACCTTCTTTGTATGGCTTTGGCTTTTCCAATACTCCCAAATTGTCGTAGGGAAGTGTCTGCAACATGGGCATTGTAATAGGGATCATCAGCGCCCCTTGGCCATTGACATTTTGAGTCACTGGTGCCATATCTGGCTGCTATCCAGAAAAACCAGCCATGCCAAAATTGCCTTGTGGCACCCCAAACTGGCCCTGATTGCACTAAAACCCTTGTTGCATGCCAATACTACCATACATGGGGTTCGGCATGATGCCTTGCATACCCCCAAACTCGGTTCCTAGCATATAATGCTGGGTTCTAGGCGCATAACCAGCCGTACTTTGGAACACAAATCCACCCCGGAAATACCCAGGATGTACCGTGGGTGGTAATTGGTGGAAAAACCTGATGCATTGCCTGGAAACTGGTTCCCTATCCATTTAATGCAACGTGTGGACTTTGAAAGGTGGAGGGCTGAACTGGTAAAACCTATGGAATTGGCATCCTAACCACCTTTCATGGACAAAAGGGACCTGTCTTGGAGCCCCAACAGACTCCGCAACATGCGAGTGCTCCTTGCCCTGCTGGGACGCACAAGGGAACTGGGCTTGAACCTCAACAGGCTCTATTGCATGAGATAGTTGCCTTGTTTGCCGTGACACTGGCGGTGCTTACAGATATTCCATAAACCTGGGATTCTGCACCAACAGAGAAAACACATTCACACCAGCAACCCAATGTGTCCTGAACGCATCATCTTCAAGTTGTCCAATCATAAACCCTTGAACTTGTGGAGCATTCACATCAATAGAAGGTACAGACAAGCGTGGCCGTGAACTCTAGTCAACCTCAAACACTGTAGGAATAGCCTGTCTGTCTTGTGAAGAGGAACCCTCTTCCCTGGCGTCCTTTGTCCTGTCAGCAATGTGTAATTCCAAGTTCTTGTACTCTGTGTCCTCGCCACAAACCGACCAAGGCTCACTCTTTAAGGAAAAAGTGATTCTGTCCTGGCAACGAAACCATGAAACCGGCCCGTAGGGCGGTAGACTTTGGTTTTCACCCGAAAATTTACTTTAAGCTTTAACACACAGAGAAACCTTGCAGAAGGAACCTGCAACGGGAATTAACACTTCAAAGCACACACGGCTCGGAAGCTAGAATGCTTCGAGCAGACGCCGACAACCTGTAGGCCCCAAAAACTGGCGCCCCTTTCGGTATTTCTTTATTCCTTTAGAGGGTAAAGTTACAAAACTAGAGTCCTGGGGATCTTAACCTGTATCCATTTGTTCTGGCTAAATTTCGGCAACAAACGGCCCCAAAACTCGCCCTGCACAAATCCCACTCTTGGAACTCCCTTCCAAAGACATAAACCCTCTGTTTTCAGCCCAAAAACAGCAATTACAGCTCGCTGTATTTACTGGTTTTTACCCTGTTTTCAACCCTAAACAGTCCCAAAACTGTCCTCTAGCAGTGGGGCATTGTTCCCAATGCTTTTGACATCCATACGACTGCAAAACAGTCCAAAAACAGCACATAACCAATGCTGAAAACGCACCTGTAAGGTGAGGTTATCACCCTCACCAGTGTGTGCAGGATATCACTTCTTGCACTACATTGTACATGAGGGGGAAAGCTTGCACACAATAGCTTTGGTACCTGCAACAATCCACCATGCGGATGAAAATGTAGCCCCCACGTTTATTTCAACGCTTCTCTCTCTCTCAAGGTGGAAAATGCCCAAAAATGGGCCAAGTGGCACTCATGCATGGTTTTCCTGTTTGGTACCTTCTGGTCTGAAAATATCTAGACTGGTTGCTCAGTTGACTTAGCGGCAGAGTAATAAAATGTTCCTCTTGTCATTCTGGAGCTAATGACGTGAACAGATTTCATGGCCCAAAATAGCATTTCCCTAAATTTTACGAGATGCTTCCATTGGACTCTCACTGGTCATCTGACCATCTTTCACCACTGGTAAAAATGCAATGTAGCCCACTTCTCGGGTGATTTTCTCTTGGTGACCCCACCTTGGCACTGTGCCTTCATTGAGTTAATTTCCTAGTATCCACCAACTTATTAAGTGCGGCGAGGGGATCTAGATGACTTCGAACTGAGCCTAGACACCCTTTTACTACAAGAAATCCAGTGCCGACTAACTTCCCGTCTGCAGGTGAAACTATCGTTTCACATTGGCCATACAATGTCCGTCCATTTGCAACTTCAAAAAGAGGGTCTCAAAAATTAAACGAAAATCATCAAAAAGAAACCAACAACTAAGGTTAGCGATTGCCACGTCCTTGTGACATAGTCTTCATTGGGCCAAGGTTTTCTTTGAAGCAAGCAGCAGAGACTAGACTGAGCAGAGCATATGCGGCCTTGGGAGGATTGGAGAGGATATGTTCGCAAGTCCAGTTGAAGGAACCCCGAACAAAGCTCTGGCTCTTTGATACCTTGGTAGCTTCCGCTATTCTCTATGGGATTCGGGTTTGGGGACCCTCTGTGCGTCAGGATGGGTGAAGAGATATGGAGAGGCCCTTGGTAGTTATGATTTCTCGGCTGATTAGAGCCAAAGCCTCCGTGCCACATGAGATCATTAGAGCGGAGTTAGCTGGCCCCCCCATGGAGATAAAGGCGCTTACGAGATCAATCTCCTCTATGCATAGGATACTACCAAAGACAGATATGCAAGACTAGCCCTTGAGTCCTTCAGATAGTTAGCTTTACAAGGGGACACATCACGCTGGTAGGCGCAAATGTCATCATGGTTCCAAATACATAGCTTCAGCATGGACAGATTACACCTTTTTCAGTACTCCCTTGATGCACCATCTTCGTCTCTTACACAGGTGGAGATTACTAGACTCATTCGCCAAGATCTGACCCAATTGGACACCAAAAGGACATGGATAGAGCCGACACACGAGCTGGGCACGAATATGGCTTTCTATAGAGAGCAGCTTCTCCAACTCACAGAGGATGGGTTTGTGATTCAACCCAGCTATATGGATACATATCTATCCCATGGGTTACGGTGTGTCATTGGTCAGATACGGACATCCTCAAACCAACTTGAGATTGAGACTCGTAGATTCAGAGGGATACCACCAGCCAGCAAGATATGCCGCTTGTGCCATACAGAGCCAGAGACGGAGATGCATTATATACGTCAGTGCACAACGTACAGGTACGGGGTCGCTTCCACTATCTATTCAAAGAAGGCTTCGGACCTTTCTCCAGAGTCATGAGCTATCAGGACCAGCGATGTCTTGGCTATATCTACATGAGTTATACAGATACAGAGAGAGTCTACTGAGGAGATTTAGAGAGGGACAATCCCAGAGACATTACTGATTTCTTCACACCAGACACTCGTCAATTAGAGGAGTAGCCACCGGTGAAAATTTCGGCTCATACTCACACTAGCGGTACCCTCATTGATCGAGCATCAAAGCTAGGGAGGTCGAGACGCCCACAGCATGGACAGAGACTACAACAGAGGATTCGAGCCATATTGGCTCGACATCCAGAGTGCAGATGAGGATGGACTCATCACCCATTATATCACCCTCTTCAATTTGGCACGCATTGTATTAGTGATCACACATACCCTACATAGTTCCAGAGGAAAACCCATAGAAAATATTACAAACAGTAAATCGGAAACAATCAAAGTAGAGCTCCTAATGACTAACGGGGAGCTTGTCCAAGTCATAGGCAACTTGATGAGACTGTCGAAGAGATATCTTGAAGAAAGAAACATACTCCACTTGAATCTGCTGAAACATGAAGAAATTTCGTGCTCTCCACACTATTCATAGCACCTTGAATCTAACCGAGCCGAAAAAGTATGCATACGCCCGAAGCAATGGCGAAAGCACTCCAAAGATCCAGAAAGATCCACAAAAATGTATGCCAGGGAAACGCACATGAAGAGCTGTACAAATGCAATCCTCAAACTGTTGCGTACAAGAACAAGACCACAATAAATGTGGAATATTCTCAATGCCTGCACCACAACGAACACATAGCGAAGAGGCCAATCTTTTGGAGTATAAATTTGTCAGACGGGAGAACCCCAACGATGCATCTCCACATAAACAATCTCTCCTTCAGAGGTAAATTAGTATGCCACACTTTCATAACTTTGCTCCGCCACCATGTAGCACTCTTATTCATATTCCATACCTTATTACAGTGTTCTTGTATCCAAGAATATGACTACAAATGACAATACACCTTCTTTGCAAACATCGAGCCGATCGAAAAACCAGTATAATGCAATCACAGATCTGATCCTCCGCAACCAGCAGCGGAATGGGAGATACAAAGTCGACCATATCCTTAATGGTGTTCCACATGCACCTGTAGTGCATCCGAAGCCCGAAAGTAAGAGCAGCTTGTCTAAACGAGAGCACTCGTCCATCAGTGTCTATCACATCCGTTATCCTGTCAATACCTTTCTGGGAGAGAAAATAAGCCTGTCTAGAAGAGTGCTGAACAAGAGTTTGATCAAAAACCCGGCTCCAATGCAAACTTCCCAATTGAAGTGAATTGCCACAGGCGTCATCTCTACCATGTCAGTGGCCACAACAATTCCTTTGTGACCAATTTCCAATCAGCCACAAGACTAGAAGCAAGGGGGCATCCAGGTATCGTAGCTTCAAATTTACCAAAAATCACATCCCAGTACGAAGGCTGCCAGTGGCCAAAAGCTTGTGTACTAACCGCATGAGAGCACAGAAATGCAAACATCTACGTTCAAGGCTGTTTTGTCTCAACAAGCACCTAACAAGAGGGCCTTCCTTGCTATAACATGAGAACACACCACAACGCTTTGAAGTACACAACTTATCCATCACAAGCAATCGCAGACCCTTTTTCTGAGAGCAGTAAGATCAAAAAGTGCTCTAAAATTGAGACATGAAGGCCGTAAGATAACGGGGTGGCCAATGCAATAATGGTAGGAAAAATTGCATATATGCCACCAATATGGACTGCACTATTATGAACCTTACATCATAGTCACAGGGGACGTCCTTTTTCAGGCTTCCCGTCCCCACTTGCCGTCCCGCCCTCTTTTTTACACTAAAAATCCATTTGAGCCCCGTCCCGGAATGCGTCCCTTGTGACTATGCCTTACATGCAGCGGCCAAATAGACAATTTCCAATAGTGCAATTTAGACCGCAGCTTATTTTCAAGCTCAATCCAATAATTTGGCATTGTTAACTGACCAAACCAGCGGTTATCCAAGATGCCTCACAATTTGATCGGGCTTTACTATTTCACCTGGCCATAATATAGAGTGTCAATCCATTGATGCAACGGCAACAATTTAGATTTCCGGAATTTCACTTGTAGTCCTTCAACCAGCCCATAAACATGTAGAGCTTCCATGATATTGTTAGCCTTACACCACTCTGCTGCTTCACATAGGTCTACGGAATACTTGTACGGCTAGTGTGCCTCTGGGCTGGCCACCCTTTGCATATGCATATAGACTGCATTGTCCGGCCGCCCACTTCTGGGCCGGATGCCTTACCTTGCCCGATTGCTTGAGTTCTGGGCCGACCGGCCGCCCACCCACTATGGGCGCCCTACTTTATTTTCCTTATGCTGGCTGTGGGAGCATTTTTGGCACTCCTCGGCCTCCCCTATTGGCAGCTATATATGTGAGGCTAGGGGGGGTACCCAGCCATAGTCTGACACAGTGTACTAGCCTCTTGCTCTGGTAGTCATGGGGGAACTGATCGCCCCCTCTTCCCCTTACCAACGTTTGTCTCTCTGTCTCTCTCTCCTCGTCAACATGTCTTGAGTTCAACTCTCCTCGTCGGAAGATCTTTAAGGTCTCTTGGGATAGTTTCCTACGACGTTAAAATTCTCTTCTTCTTCTTCTTCTTCTTCTTCTTCTTCTTCTTCTCTCTCTTCTCCTCTCACTTTTGCACACGCGCACTCTCACATGGTATTAGCAGCTTCAGGCTCTTCATGTCCAAGGCGCATCTCCGCATCAGGTTTCTCTCCCAAGATCAGATCTGCCAGCATTTTTTACATCAGCCAAGCAAGCAAGAGGATGCTGAGTTTTCTGTCGCGGAGGACCCCTCTCCACCTGCGTTTTTTGCAGATCCACATGGCGATCACCTTCTAGCTGCAAGCGCTAGCCTTCTCAAGTTGTTTCCTCGCCGGAACACTCCTCCCTCTACTTGCGTTTTCAGCCAGCAGATCTGCGTTTTTGAGGCTGAATTGCCAGCATTTTCTGGATAGCAGGTCAGCATTTTAAGAAGAGGGGGGCAGCGCTGGGCCTTGCCCATTGGATCTTCCTATTCCTACACGGCTCGGCATCCAGTGCCTTGCCAGCAACAATAATCTTCATCTGCTATAGATTTCAGCCATAAACACCTGCTGTTTTCTCTGTTTTCAGCCCACTTGGGGTTGTGCCAGGGATTCCCCATCCTTCCTACACCCTCTACACCGCTCCGGACCATGCCGGGAGCGTACGAGCACGCTAAAATCCATTGGACAGCAGCGTTTTCATCACCTCGCAGTTGCGTTTTTGGATGGTCAGTAACCACCTGGCTTGTGTTTTTCACAGAGGATGAAATTAGCTCCTGCCAGGACACCATCCGATGGTGGTCTATGCGGTCTCTCAGTGACTGCTGCAGTACACGGTATCTTCGACATCGGCTTGACCATCTACGGGCGTACAATCCTTGGTAGATCCATTCATTCCAGCCATCATTCGGTGATTGCACACTCCAGAGGGGGTGGTGACTTGTGGTTTGCTAAGGACACACCTATGCACTCATCAGAGGAGTTCACACGAGATATGGCCATGCTCATGGCATATGGGATTCCAACATTCCTAGAGAAGAGACCACCATGGACAGACACTTACCACTTGACCTCGACACGTCAGATCACTTGCTTACACAGGAGCATCTACATGGACTTGGGGAGAGGATCTTGGATCTCTTCTTCGACAAGTTCATTGCTTGGATCTACAGACTGGAGTGGGACTTCAGTGCTATGGACTCTCTTGGAGAACTTACCCGCGAGATGCAGGAGATTAGGCATCCTGCGACTACATCTGGAGTCACCCGGAGCTTGGCTTGGATGGTACTGCAGTTGCTCTTCTACACTCTTGATCCTTTGGATTGCTACCTTTAGAGTTGCTTACACTGACCCTCGGTAACCTTACAGCAGACTTATTCCCCGACCTGGGCAGTAGGCCACTCCCAGCTCATTCACATTGAGAGCCACACCGAGATGCAGTTTGGTGGCGTTGTTGGTGCGGATTTCGTTTTGGTTGACATCGGAGGATTGGAGGCAGGAGATACAGGTAAGACGGCACCAACAAATTGGTCTGGCCTTTCCTCTTCTCAGAGGTTCTTCACAACGCAGACTGCTCAGTTTGGCTTCCCTTCTTCTACAGGATGATCATGGTGCAGACAGCTTGGTCTAACCACACCTCTTCTCAGAGGCCCTTCACAACGCAGACTATTGAGTTTGGCTTTCCCCTCATCTTGGATTACTCTACCTACTGATAGGACACCATCCGGTGGTGGTTTACGCTGTCTATCCGTGACTGCTGCAGCTTACGGTAGCTTCTACAGTGCAGACTGCTCAGTCTAGCTTTCCTTGTACGGCGCAAATTGCTACATCTAGCCTTCCTGGAGTTTTATACAGCTTAGCCAGCTCGCCACACTGGATTGCAGGTTCATGCATTGACAAGCTTCCGGTCATTCTCATGATGATTCCTGGGCTTCTTCATTTCCTCCAGACAGTTTGACTACAGACACCACACATTCTATTAAGCAGGACACTTGCAAGTCTATTGGCACTTCTTTTACGACAAGGAGTTGTTTTCACACTCAGTTCGGGACCTTCCACGTAGTATCTTCACCCTGTATCGGCGGAGTACAGCAGTGTTCTACACTGCTCGTGACGGCTCTTTACCTCTCAGCGGTTGGGACACCCAGACTGCTGCTACACTCATGGAGTATCCTTCAATGGACATGGCATCAGAAATCTTCATCATTTGCCTCACATCTTATGCTTCATACGGTTTGTTTAACATCCGGTGTCAAGAGGGGGTGTTAGACTTACACCACTCTGCTGCTTCACATAGGTTTACGGCATACTTGTACGGCTAGTGTGCCTCCGGGCTGGCCACATTTTGCATATGCATATAGTCTGCATTGTCCGGCCGCCCACTTATGGGCCCGGCCACCCAAGTTCTTGGCCGGCTGTCCACCCACTATGGGCGCCCTACTTTATTTTCCTTAGGCTGGGTCATGGGAGCATTTTTGGCATTGCTCAACCTCCCCTATTGGCAACTATATATGTGAGGCCAAGGGGGTACCCAGTCATAGTCTGACACATTGTACTGGTCTCTTGCTCTGGTAGTCATGGGGGGACTGATCGCCCCCTCTTCCCCATACCAACGTTTGTCTCTTTGTCTCTCACTCCTCTCCTCTCACGCTTCAGCACACGCGCGCTCTCACAGATACATCAAACATCCTCAGGTTGACTTCTAGGCCAAAACATGGAATCATCTGCATATGCTTGTGCCACAAAATGATCACGAGATGGCAATTCTAATCTATGTAAATGACCAAATGTCGTCAAGGAGTCCAGATACAACAACAGAGGATGTGTAGCAATAGCATACAACATAGCACTCAAGGGGCATTCTTGGCGAACCGATCGACCAAGATCCCATAAATGAGTCAGCTCACCATCAATTATTCCGGCAGATTGACTCTGCTCATAAAGAAAATAGACCACCCGACACATTCTGGACCCAAAGCCCAAAGCCGTCTTTCTCTGTGCAATGAAGTCCCAATGAACAGTGTCAAATGCTTTCTCTATATCAAATTGCATAATAAGCACCAGTATATTTTGCATACTCAATTCCAATGAAAGCATTGGCAATATTAACCATAATTTGTTTGCGAGGGATGAATCCAACTGAGCCGGATGTATGCCAAAGAACAAATGATCTATAATACGTGTAGCTATCATTTTTTATAGCAGCTTGTAAACGACCGGCATGAGCTTGATAGGAAGCCAATGCGAGAAGGATTCACATAGTGCTTGCTTAGGCAACAATTTCACCAATCCTTCTTTCAACGATTGCAGCAAAGATTGCGCAATCTATGCATGATTTATCATGAAAAGTAGAGGCTGCTTGAGGCAGACTCCCAAAAGTAGAGAAAAAATTCAACCGTAAGACCATCCCATCCACGTGATTTCCAATGACCAAGATGTAATAAATCATCATGCAATTCAGCTTCAGTAAAACTGACCTCGAGGGTAACTACATCATTCATTGTCAATATCGGATCTGTACATATAACAATAGTAGCTGTCTTGCTTGCAAAACCTCACTTGAGGGAGCTTCAAGAGTGGCAAAAACCCGTTGAAAATGATCCACCATGGAATCTGCCAATTGAACTTTATTGGTTGTTTATTACCCAATGTAAGGTGCAGCAGAATGAATGTTGTATTTTCTCAAGATTAGTGATCCTTATTGCTAATCTTGAGAAAATACAACATTCATTCCGCTGCACCTTACATTGGTATCAGAGCTTTGGAAGTGTTCTGCATTACTCAAGGGAAGAACCACAAGAATTTTTTTGCTTGTTGAGGTCGCACGGACCCAAGTTTGCTTAGGCGTGGAGACAGGAATCCCAAGAAAGAAGGGCTTGTCCAGCCTCCCCTTGTGTCTCTTTTCACTCATTGAGAGCGGACCGTGCACTTAGCGGCCGGCCAATCGACGTGAGGTGGGAAAAAGCAACCTTGGTGTGAGCACAAGGCCGCCAAGGGGTGCGCACGCAGAAAAGGGTGGAACTCTGGTGAAGAGAAGATCCTTCTCCAATGCGATTAGCAAGCGAAAGAAAACCTCAAGAACCCAAGATTCTCACGAGTCAAGGACCTCAAGAACCCCAAGACCCTCAAGAACCCAAGTTCCTCGTGAACTTAAGAACCCAAGAACCCACAAGAACCCACAATTGCAGGATGATCATCACTCGAAGCGGAATGGATACTTCGCTTGGAGGTGATGAGCATGAGAGAGGCGAAGAAGAATTTTCCCCACCAGGAGGTTTTTCCGACCCTCCCCCTTTCCCATCTACGACAAAGATTGCACTAACTCCTATGGAGGCTTTGCAACAATTTTTTCTGAAACAGAAGTTAGAACGAGAAGCAAGAAACGCAGAAAAAAAAGCAGAAAGAGAGCGTGAACACGAAGAAAGAATGGCAGCCATAAAGCATGAATACAAAGAAAGGAAAGCCGCCTTGTTGCAACTCTTTTCTCAAGTGCCGGCACCGATGCACGAAATTCGGGAAAAGGAGACTCTCTCCGTTTCTTCTTCTCCAAAGCATGACACACAGGATTTGCATGATTGTGTGAAGCATGATGATGATTTGATTGATAATGATTTGCATGATGATAAGAAGCATGATGAATTGAATGATAATAATTTGCATGATGATTTGAGGCACAATGATAAGCATGATGATTTGGATGCCAATGATTTGCATAATGATTTGCATGATCAAGATGTGATTCCTCACAAACATGATGAATTGCATGAAGATGTGATTGTTCACAAGGATGATGTGTTAGTGGATGCTTTTTCTAGCGAAGCTAACCTCGTTGCAGCATCGATCAATCACCAAGAATCGATCCTAGCTTTCGAGTCGAGGTCCACAGATCCCCCACAAGAAGATTCGATAGATCCGGAAGAAGCGATCTTGGCTCTCGAGCCTTGGTCCAAAGAACCATCACAGGAAGTATCGTGTGTTCGCATGATTGATACACACGCATTGTTCGAGTGTTTAATTCGTGAGCATTTCCTGTATTTTAGTCAGCATCTTTATGTGATCCCTTTTATTAGGCATGACATATTGTATGTTGAGCACGTTTCTCTCATGGATGAGCACGGATGTATGCGGATTGTTCATGAAAAGTTGAAAAGTTTGTTTGTGAGGAAGGCGCATTCCATGTCTCTTCCTTGGCATGACACAGTTGTTGACAGAGCACATGATAGTATGAGCACCAAGCATGGGCATTTCCATTGTGATTTGCCACAGTTGATTGATTTTGATCAAACAGAAAAGATTCGACCGCATTGTTTGCATGTGTTTGATGAACGGGTTGTCACTCCGTCTCTATGTTCATCTACATTGCATACACAGTCTTTAGAGAAGACAAGATTTTTTTCCTTCACTTTACATGGAATGGATACGTATGTTCATGGTTTTGTGTTGGAGATGGTTTCAGGAATTTTCAACCATGGAGATTCTTGAAGATGGAAGAAGCACGACTCTACACGAAGTTGAAGCAAGAAAGGAGATTCAGAAGACTTTGAGTCGCTTTCGGCGCGGCCCAAAGAAGCAAGCGTTGCAGACCTTTATGAAGTTCAAGTACCGCACGACCCACACATCAAAGTGGGCCGACGAAGAGTCCCTTCCAAGGTTCCCGATGCTATTGGCGATCTCCCTCGACGCCATACAGTTCGGTACCAGTACCTCACTTTGAAAAGGAGGGGATGTCACGTGACACATCCCAACCCTATGTGTCCGTGGACAAGCCACACTACAGCAGGGTTCAATCAGTTAAGTCAAGTTAGATTAGCAGTGATCTGGCACTTTTGTGAGTCTATTCGTAGACCGTGCATGCCCAATCACTTAGTATAGATGCATATCCTCCGGTTGCACACAGCATGATCATCGGAATTCCCATCAGAATCCATTAGCATCAGTTAGGGGAATTTTCCAGTGCATTTAGCCTATTTTCCTATTTATTGGGATTTTCACTTATTATTTTTAAGTGACTTTCCAACAAAAGTAGGTAGGGCAATTTTGCTAAGTTAATATATAAGCAAACCCAAGTTAGCACTTTCTGGCAGAAGAGGCAGCAGGAGCTTCCCGCTCAACAGGCAACTTCTTAGCAGTACCCCCCCCCCCCCCCCCCCCCCCCCCCCCCCCCCCCCCCAGTTCCCATCCTTGGCGTTTTCCGCAGCAGGCCATCGCCATCACCCTCAGCATCATAGCGACAGCAGATGCTCATGATCGCCATCAAAATTCCCAGATTTGCTGGCGTTTTTCCCCAGATCAGCATGGGCGTTTTTGCAAGCATCATAGCGTTTTTTATTTGCGGTCCCACATCAGCACCAGCGTTTTGCTAAGCAGCAAGAAGCCTCAGCGTTTTTGATTCTCAGCCATACTGCAGCAGAAAACGCAGGTTTTCAGCAGCAGAACATTAGCAGATTTCCCCCAAGAAGGTTGCAGATTGATCCCCCATTTTCAGCCATAAAAACGCAGCCAAAACAGTCCATTTTCAGCCTTGAAACAGTCCAAGAAATTCAGCATCTAGAAGATCTCAGATTTCAGCCCAAGTCGTCGTCGTCATCGGCATAGTCCAAGTTGCATCAGTCCATTGCCTTCGCATTGTACACCTTTGTGCAATCAAAGTAGACCACTCTCGCCGACGAGAGTGGGGCCTCGGAGGAGGGTTTTACAACCTCTCGGTGTCGTATCTCTTCTCTCTCTATCTCCCAATCTCATACACTTGCATGCACAGTGTCCACTCACTTTGTTCGTGATCATAGCACTCTCTCATTAAAAGAACGGAAGGCTCTACCTTCCATAAGAACAAAAGGAACCTTGAGCACAGATCGGAGCACTCATCTTGAGCAAAGCGCAAACATTCATTCCGCTGCGCCTAACACCCAGTATCATCCTTAACCCTTTTGATAGTGACAGATTGCTGCGAATGGTGCAAATGCTTAAAGAACTGTTTTGACGAACAGTCTTTATCCATGAAAGCATACTATCTTGATCTAACCTTACATTTTTCAAGTTTCCTCCTGTTATTATGCATAAACGAAGCTTTAGCCGCACATAACGTCTCTTGTTCCACATCAGTAAGACTTCTAGTATCTGCAAGACTTTCTAAAGCCTGACAAGTTGCCTTATCTTCACGCACTTTATCTCTCAGCTGATACATGTACCATGAACCATAATCCTTGATGATTGCATGGATCCTCATGACAAAGCGATACCAAGCCACATCCACATCGATATACATATGAGAGACAAGTGAAGGAATCACCAATTCAATCAAGCTTTGGAAGGCTTTATGTGAAAGATATGCATTATTGATATGCAACAACTGCTTGCGGGGAAGCGGAGAGTCTGCCGCCATTACCTCAAAATAAATCAAGAGCCAAAGAGAAAAATGATCAAATAGAGTAAATGAACGATCAATCCTCATATCACATGCAAACATATCATATTGTGGAGTGCCCAACACATACCAACCATCCAATCGTGCTCTATATCCAAAGTGGGCATCATGAGTAAAAGTACAACCCCACTCCGAGGGGAGTAATGGCCCACAGATCCAAAGCACCTGTATTATTGACCATACATCCCAAGAAGAACGCTCAGAGCTCAAGATATGTGAATTACCAACCGCATTATCCATGTTTTGCAGGTGCATTATTAAAATCCCCAGACCAAAAAACATGTGAACGCCAGAGGTATCTGACCAAATCTTACCAAAGATGACTTCTTTGTGCCGAGGCACTATAAGCATAAACACCCGCAAATTCCAGAATATTTCCTTGTACCAGACATTGAACAACCATCCAACGCCCTGCCGGGTCATTATAAGCTAAGGCTGGTTGCAATTCATGTCGCATCATCATTAAAACACCCGAAAAAGAACTAACACCAGCATAAGCAATCCAAAATCCCGCATAGTACGAAGATTGGCCAACGAACTGGTGTTGATTATATTCCTAAAATACCACTATATCTATTTTCTATATATGTACATAATGCCAGATTAGCTTCCACTTGTCGTGGTTGCACAACCCGCACACATTATACGTAAAACATCTAAGAGGAGAATGCATCTGTACAGTATTTACAAAAGAACAATAAAGCACCATTATCAAGCAAAATTGCCCATAGGCACATCTGCCTCCATAATAAAGGTCAATAAAGCAGACTCCATATGCGTTCCTTGCGGGGGATTTTGATGCATAGGCAACGACACACATGTGGGACCGAGCAGAGCATCTTTACACGAGTGAACCACTCTATCCCACGCTTCAACTAGCGACTTATGATTATGAGATGTCGATACAGAAGTTCCACCACTTCTCCCATCCAAAGCAGGTACATGATTTCTTGAGATAGACAAAACGCGAGGCTTAGCAGTCTTCTTTGGAGTATGCCAACCATCAATGGAATCCCATATTTTGGCTTTACCTTTGGTATCAGCCTTTGCAGTAGAATGCATATTAGCCAAGTTCTTAATTTTGTCTTTATCCTGGTGAACCTGCATGTTTCCGTTAGAATTTCCCAACTTTGTCTTCCCAGACGAAGAGGAGGGGGAGGCAACATGAGTTCCAGATGTAGGAACAGCAGAAGGTGGCAATGTCAATAAAGGCTCTTGGCATTCAGACTGCATATGGTCAAATTTTCCACAGCTAAAACATGCACCTGCAAATTTCCCCCATTTAAGTTTAAATGGCCTCTTGCTTGTGATGCATGATCATAACACACAAAATCTATTGGAATTGGTATCGAAGTTCGGCGGGCATATCACTTTGCCCAACCGAGCAGCCAAAAGAGACAAGAAATGCTTCCAAGTTCGTGGAAATACGACTAATTTCACCCAAACTGGACACCTATGTCGTATCAAACTCTGATAATCTTTAGTAAGCGCCCATGGCAATACATGTGTCATTTGCATGTTGGAAAACAAAGGCGACATTTCCAACAGTTACAAACGAGCTTTCATCTCTGCCAATATCACCTTATAAAACCCATGGGCACCATAATATACCCCTCGGACTGCTTCTCTTTTCAAAAAACAAAAAATCAACCCATTGACCTATATCTTGTGCTGAGGGCATCTTGCAAGGGAAAAACAAGATAACCGCATTCAACGCATATTGTGCAACCGAATCCATAAGTTGCTATGCCGGAATAACCACTTCAGTAGCGGGTTGTTGGCCTTCCCAAGCATTCCGAGCATCCGCAAAATCCTCCAGCAAGCACTCTTTAATCATGTTTGCAACATCCATCAAGGAGGGATCAACCTGTTTCCTACGCTTATATACAGCTTCTTCTGCCATAAATCAATCAACACAACCGTTTCTACAATCAAAGTTTAATACTACAAGTACGCACTAGCCGAGCACTCACTCTTGTTTTTCAATCTTTCTCTGTACAAGACCCACAAAAATTGTACATGAACTTGTCACTGCTCCAGAAAACTGTTTACAGAACCTGCACTACGTATACTAACAGAGCACCTTGTGGAAAAAAAATCACTATAAAGAATTCCTTTATTGGGTTAGCCTAAAATCATTGAACCGACAGAATCAAAGCAAAACTCGATCAGTACAGAGTATCGAGGGCTGAATGCGCATGGCCAAGGCTTCTGCGCTGAGGGTTTATTGGTGCAAATATATACACACACACACACATTGATAAACAACTTTTGGCGTATACATAGTAGTGGGTATATCCATGGGCATGTGTATATAAAAAGTTTTTACATGCATTTGGAGCTTCACTAGTGTTATATTGGGTTTCATTATGGTGGACAATGCATGCATTGTAAATAGTCATGCTTATGTGTCAACAATCACGCACATGTACATGCCTGGATAGGACGTCGAAGCCTTTGATGTGGTGCCAAGTGGTTTCTTTTGTTCTATGGTATGTCTTTGTGCTTTCTAGAATGTACATAATGCAAGTGGGAAGTGTGGGTATGCTCATCTTGCCCCGGAAGTTTGAAACATGCGGTAACTGTCTATTTGTAGCCCAGATGCGCGAACCGCCTTAGAAGTGGTCAAAAATAGAATTTCGTATGTGGCCATGAAGTTTGGATATCAAGGATCAAGCCTACAAAAATTGGTGGAATTCGGAGTTCGTTTGGTATTTTTTCCACAAAATGCCTATCGGAGTCGGAAATGGTCCAAAAAAGGTCCAAAAATGGGCCAGAAAGGTGTGAAAAGACTATTTTTGCCACATCAACAGTGGCCGTGGGTGTCTAAGTGGAGGAGTGTGTAGGAAACAAAAGATCAGCACTTTCACCTCTTTGTGTGGAAGAGGAAACAGGGTTTGTGCAGGTGGTCCTGTGCAGTCCTGACTCGTTCGCGTCTTGTTTTTGAGTGTGGAGTGAATGAGGATTTCTTCTCTTCAATTTTGCACTTGAGAGAGTCTATGGAAGTTCTGAGGTTTCCATGGATGTGTGTGCGCGAGGAATTGAGGGAAGAAAGTGCGGCTTTGTGCAAGACTATCTGACCCTGCAGAGGTGCCAATAGGGTTGAGGCTACACCAAAGAGTCCAACAAAGTGGAGTTTGGTGAAGCTTTTGTAATGTTTTGAGAAAGGCCTTTTGTGGCTGGAGTTTTTCAGTTTTTTTAATGGTTTTTCTTGTGTCTTTTGGTTGCCATCGAGTGTGATTTCAAGCCTTGATCAACTTGACTCACCTCATAGTGTCTGCGGGTAGGCAAGGGCTTGTGGGTCGAGACATTAGGAACTTGAATTGAGTTGGGGGGAGACTTTTCATTGGGCTCTTGAGTGGATGTGTGTTAGGTGAGGAAGGTAAGGGAATTCCCGGTGTTGTGTTAAGGTGCGAGGGTGAGTGAGTGTGTGCACGGTGTCTTTTGCTCCATCGCCATCCTCTATATACGCCCTTGATTTATACATGGCCCCTTTTCTGCGAGCTCCTCTATGGTCGTCTCCCTTTCTAACCTCACTTCAATAATACTTCTATCCTCAGAGATACTTCAGTGCAAGCAAGAATGGAAACTCATCGAACAGATATAAAATCTGTAAAACGGAAACAGCAAGAGACCCAGCTTAAGTATCAAATAGAAAGCTCACCAACACATCCTCAATGCTCGACATATATCCAAAAGACACTCTGACTGCTCCAGTGGGCTTACCATCAATAATGTCATGCTCATCCCAGCAGATATGGCCAGCCTAGGAAAAAAATACACAGAATAAACAAACATATGGAGCAAGACCTTTCCTTCAAACCATTATGGGTTCATACCGTTAGGTTGGCTCGAATCTCTGCCTCTGACAACCCCAATAATTTTGAGCATGCACCAGGATTACAGAAGCAGCCTGTCTGAAGGGTTCAAACAACATCAGCTTCTAACTTTAAAGAGAAAACAAACAACCAAGTGCCATCAACTTACACGGAGATGGATACCATTCAAAGCTGCAAGCTTCTCAACCTCTCGATAACCAATCCAAGAGTCATCAGAGCGTTTAAGATTAAAAGTTACAATTGGACCTTGATTGCAGTTATTGCCCCAATACTGTTGCATAGGAATCGGTCAAACAAAACAATAAAAAGGAATCCAAAGAAAAACGTTTTGAGGTCGCTCCTACTCGAATAGCACCTACCACAGAAGTGTGATTGCCATAAAGAACGCAAACTCTGTTTCCATTCTCATGCTTTAGCCCGGACAACTGCGAGGCTGTAAACTTCGCAAGGCTTCCAACATGCCTGATAAACCATTTGGGAAAAAGCAGAAATAAAAATAGGTCCACAAAAACACTAGTAGAAAAAGTTTTTTTTTTTTAATAATATAAAAGTGTGAGCAACTATTTGCTTGACCACATGAAAAGGACATGCTGGTAGATCAAAATCTTGATACATTTGTGAGGGTACATTAGCTTCCAAAATCATTCTCATTATACGATGCAAACTCACATTCCTATATTGGGCATTCCAAGCCTATTGACAGTCAAAAAGCCTTTATGTAGAGCTGCAATTCCAAGAAAGGGCACAGTTCCATCTTCTAGCCATTGCTCTATGCTCTCTCTCCTCTGAACAAAATCTGCATCTGCTACACAAGCAGCAACGGTACCTGCAAAAAAGAACATAATTTTCTTTTAAAAATCAAATAATGTTGGGAACAGAAGGAAGAACCCCTCTCAATACAGCCCAAAAAAAGAGGATAAAGCAAAGAAAATTATAGTTAGAGCAGACCTAATGACAAACACATGCAGTAGAGATAATAAACAGATTGAATCAAGACACCCAAAAAGCAAAAATATAAACTGAGCCGAGCAACTCTGAAAATTCAAATGAAAAATGAACAGAAAACAAGCATAGTAAAAGAGAAAGCTCTATCGCTGAGCCTATCCTGGACAAAAGTGGTAGGTACTCCCTCCTCAAACCAGGAAAGCAGACGGAGATGGGCAAGTTTGCCTCCTCTACTAGAACATCTGAAGCTGGGTCAAAACCTCGTCTCCACTGTCGAAAGTGGGCTCTAACTGCTCGGATGGTCAAGGGACTCATGGATATGACCTTGGACGCCATCTCGGAGGTCTCACACTCGATCTGATAGTAGCCTCGTCCGAGGAACTGAACGTCCAAGATCTTGCCCACCTCTGCGAGAAGGCGGGCCTGGAGAAGATCACAAAGCTCTCCTCTGCTAGGTCTGGTGCCGAGAATCTTGCAGATGACGGAAGTCGCCTGTAGACGTTCTACCTCTGCGACTAGGCTCGCTTGCTCTCTCGGTGAGAGAGCAAGTTGAATGGTGGGCTCAGCGGGGTCGGACGAGGGGGCTTCATTGGAGTCCCTTTGCGGTGGAGCATGAGCCTCCATCTATGTCTGCTGCTGTGGAGAAGAAGCGAAGGAGCGTCAATGAAAGGGGAGACTCTTGCTGGACCAAGCACGTCGATGGTGCTAGCGAAGCCCGTCAAGCAAGAAGGGAGAGGGAGAGGGCTAAAGGCAAAGTGCAGGGGCAGGGCGGACAGCGGGGAGGGCGACGGGCGGGGATGGACAGCGGGCAGCTGGCTGCGGGCTGGCTGGGAAGAGGGCAGCATGAGGGGCAGCGGCGTGAGGGGCAGTGGCAGGGGCTGATGCGGGCTGGGTAGCGAGAGTGGTAGTGGGCGAGGCTGAGCGCGCTGGAGGCGCGCAGGGTGTGCTGCGCGAGGAGGAGAGGGCGAGGGTGCAGCGCGAGGGCGGGGGGGAAGGTAGCGATGGAGAAAGGGGGGAGAGGGGGGGGTGTGGGCAGCAGCAGCGAGCACGCTCTTCTGCATGTCAGCCCTCAAGACATAATGTTTTGCAACTTCTCACTATATAAGATGCCTTGTTTTATGGCAAGCACACGACTGATGCTCTGATACCACTGTCACAACACGGGCACCACGTGCCAATAGAAAAGAACAGACTAAATAGACTTTTAGCACTTCAATAACAACTGAACTGAGAGAGAGAGAGAGAGAGAGAGAGAGAGAGAGAGAGAGACGACACGCGACACGGAGTGGCGGAATTCCACCTCAAAGAGTATTGGCCCCAAACCTTGGCGCCCCTTTCGGTATTTCTTTATATTGCATCAACACAGTACAAGCCGGTACTCCAGATTCTGCACCTTCTTCACGAAGCATGCCAGAGAATGAGCCCTAACCTCATATTTAAAGGCCCTAGGCCCCAAAAGCACTTTACAATGAAAAGCCTTCAAACTCAAAAGCATCTGGTCCAAAAGCAATGCCCCAAAGCTGCCAACGTAAAACACGGAAGTCCGTACAACTGCCACGCCAACAGTCAGCGTAAAACGCAAAAATCCGTACAATTTGCCACGTCATCATGTCAGTGCAAATTGCGGAGATCCGTACAATTCTACCACGTCATCAACTGGTTGCGCAAGCCTGCTTCATTTTAATTCCTTTATGACTCTTGGGGCCCCATCGGACGAGGTCCCCATAAGTTGGTAGGACTTCTTCTTCTGTTACTTGTTCTTCTTAGGGTTTAAGCCCCTCGGCCGGCATCTGTAAGTTGGCCCCATTCTTCAGGGCTTTGACACGTCAGTAGTTTGTGACAGTCTGGGTAAAAAATAAAATGAAGTAAAAACCTAAAATCTTAACTGCTAGATGTGAACTAAGCAACTAGCTGGAACTTTGTAGGATATGAGTAGGGCGGTGAAAGTAGTGACTGGGGGCTAATACAACACAATGTGGGTGTGCGTGTGGGAATATAATATAATGGGTGAAAGCTGATACAAAGGCTGATACAAGATGAGCAGGGGGAGAGAGAGAGGAGAATGACACCTGATGGGGTCCCAACCAAACCCCTCTCAAGGGCTGGAATGTACACACATGCAATACCTCAATGCAAACTCTACTGACTCGAATGGGGAATGTCGCCATGGTAATTCTTCAAAATGAAGCCCCTGATTTGATGCACCTTTGGATTCGTCTATGGCCACCAAGGGGTAAATCTGGGGCTGATTTGCGCTTCCGCTGTGAGAGGAATGAGGAGCTGAAAGATGGCTGCAAAAGTGCAGATCTGGCTGCGTTTTTGATGCGTAAAACAGGGCTGAAAATGCAGATGATGACGGAGCAAATGATGGACAGCAATGGGAGCACTCGATGCGGCGAGAAAATGGCCGAGACACGACTCAATGGGCTGCCAATGTCCGGGCTGCAGCAATTAGCGAATCCTCCACAATTCTGGCGAGGAAAGGGGCTGAAAACTGAAAGTGCTGAACTGATTTGCTGATTTGGGCACTTGCTTGCGGTGAAGGACCAAAACACCAAGGCTGATCTGCAAATACAACACGCTAGGGCTGAATTCTGGCACTAGCTGAATATGACCCAGGCAAAATACTACTTATGAAATTTTGAGGACTCAAGTAGAGCAAACTTGGAAGACAAAGTTCAAAAATAAATCATTTGAAATGATTTATTAATAAACTTGTCCAGATGAAGTTTCGACGTGAAACAGTTGCACATCTGCCCCTGCCCGAGAATCCAACTGACAGGCGGAATAGCTCGTTGGATTCTTCTAACCTGAACCTAAATGCACGTCGTGCCAAATGCCCACCGAAGTGTAACAATCTATCAAAACGCTTGTACAAACCATTTATGCAAGAGGGTTTCAAAACTGAAAAACCTAATCTAATGGACTATACCGGACATGCCGATCCTACGTAAAATTGCCAGTACTAATTCTCCTAGGATTCTAAACACTCCCATCTAGGGGTAGGTATAGAATTGGCTCTCGAAGTCGATGAAGTATGTTCACATGGCACACGGAACCACGTGCACGTGACTGCTTAAGGTGACGTACAGGTACTCCATGCATGCCATAAGATGGCCTTGAATGAATGGCCTTCTAAATGGCTCTCGAAGTCGATGAAGTATGTCCACGTGGCACATAGAACCATGTGCATGTGATTGCTTAAGGTGAGGTACGGGTACTCCATGCATGCCATAAGATGGTCCTGAATGAATGGCCTTCTAAATGATGTCCTCCATGGCTACGTTTGAGAGAGGCTCCCCGGGTGATGTGGAAATTTCCAAAAGACACGGATGGTGATGATACATCTACTCGCAACCAATGGATTGCCTCAATGGATTGCCTCTTGGATCAATGATTCCCTTGTTGGTTATCAGCCAGCCTTTGCTACCCCAACTCGGACGGTGTGAACCAAATTGCAAACCGGATGGATACCCGTACAACAAATGGTTAGATATGCAAACGCTGATGCCCACGAAGGTTACTGGATAGCCTATGCTGCCCCTACGCGGGAAGATTGGCAAGAGCAACGCCAAATGGGAGATGAAGATGGACATGTCCTTTGAAATGTCCACGAACCATGGCAAGTCCTCTGTACGATGTTTCATGAAACCGCCATATAACTCCTCAAAGATAGAGGCTCCTCTTGGAGCTTCGACTAGATTGTTGTAAGATGGAAGCTCTAGATGAATCCTCGTCTTTGCAACGGATGTGGCTGCAAATGGAGGCTCACAATGCCTAGATTGTAACCTTTTGGCTCCAGATTGATGGCCACTGATTGCTAAGAAATGCATATAGTGTGGACCCTATGTACTGCCAAAGATGTGTATAGATCGATGATGATGCGATGCCTCTTCCAGAATGATGGAATTCTCCGAGTAGACAAGAGAGATGGTTGTGCAAACAATGCCAAGACTCCAAAGCTAATAGGCTAATCTGGATGGTCCCTTCCTTCGTCGTCATAGGCCACTAGAAAATCCTAAAACTCCCAATTAACATCTTCATGTTTCCAACGCAAGTCTTTAATGATGCGATCTATCATGTCGAAGAATTTATGACCACAAATATTCATGCTTGGATTTCTTTATGTTGAGATGGTCGAGCGCACACACCAAGTCAACTACCCTCTTGCACGCGCAGCACAAGTGTAATCCCCGGTATACATGTCACGTGACACATCCAACCTTATCTGTCCGTGGACAAGCTACAGCATGACCAAGGTTCAGTTCAATGAAGTCAGTCTAGAATAGGAAGTGATCTGCACTTTTGTGGGTATGTTCGCAGGCCGTGTATGTCCAGACACTTGGATTAGATGCATATCCTCCGATTGCACACAGCATGATCATCAGCATTACCATCAGAATCCATTAGAATCCATCAGGGGAATTTTTCGGTGCATTAAACCTATTTTCCCTATTTTTGACATTTTTTACTTATTTATTAAGTGACTTTTGTTGGAAACTAGGTAGGGCAATTTTGCTAAGATAATATATAAGCAAACCAGAGTTAGCACTTTCTCGCAGAAGAGGTAGCAGGTGTCACAAAACGGGAGAAATCTGAAAAATAATATACTTTGCAAAAGGGAGAGAAGGGAGAAGATCGACACAATATTGGGGACCAGAAGATGGGCTGGTCCCCCCCCCCCCCCCCCCGTTAAGAGTATTCTTTATTCAGGGAGAATTCTTATACAAGCACGAGAACCCGAGGAAACCCCCCCGTTCTGTAATCTTAGACCCGAAGGTCGTGCTTTCCCGTAAAGGACTTGGGCACAAGGTCGTTCCTTCCCGTAAGGGCTTAGGCGCGAAGCCGTTCTTTCCCGCAAGGGACTTAGGCGTAAAGCCGTACTTTCCCATAAGGGACTTAGGCGTAAAGCCGTACTTTCCCGTAAGACGGGAGATTCCTGCAAAACAAACCACACAAAGCAACAATTCTCAATGCGTATCAGCACCTTATACCTGTCGCTCCTTGCTCCGAGAATCGACCTCCGTACTCAATCGTCACGCGAACACTTGCAGTTTCTGTCGCCAGTCTCTGCTCCAGAATCCCAGCGCTTGCACTTTCTGCTGCTTCCCGCTCTGTCCCCTAACTGGAACGCTGGCTACCCTTTTCTAGGGTCTGGCACCCGGCGGGAATAGAGTCCAAAAAGCAGAACTGGGCGCTCCCTAGAGAGAGGAGAGAGAGATCGCAAAATCAGCCCCCCCCCCCTGCGTAGCTTTTAAGTGCTGCCGTTTTTTTGAGGGACTTGCTTTATTTTATTAATAAAGGCCTGGTCACTTAAAAGTGACCGGCCACTTTAATAAAATAAAGTGTGAACCTGTTCAAACTTTAAAAACTCACTTAGTTAATGAAAACAATGCTACACAAACACATTCCAGGCGTCCCCGGGTGCAGGACACGACACAGATGCAATGCAGACACAAACTCCTCGCGGGAAAACATCTATCCTCCCGCGACTGTTCTTGCTTTTCGTAAAAAGCTTCATTGAACCCATCTTTATTCTTGTGCTTGCGTTCTTACTCATATTTTCTTACTCAGTTCGGATTTCCTCCTTAGCCTACGGGATGCCCCCTTACTGATGCACCCGTCACCCATCATGTGACGCGTCAGGGGCACTCGTAGCCCGGCCCTTTCCACCGAACTTACGGAAACTCCTTCGCGATGTTTACCGTCACCCATCAAATGACACATCCGAGTTGTCCGTTCTTGATGGCAGTTCCTGTAGCTACAATCTTTTAACAGTTCTTAGTGCACACAATAAAATATCCTAAAAAGAGATTAATCATTAAAAATAAGAACATAGTCCAATTAGCAACAGCAGGAGCATTGCTCAACAGGCCAATCCTCAAGCAAGAACAAGGACCCCTTCAACCTAGCGTTTTCCCCTCAGCTAGGCCAGCGTTTTTCATCACTTGCAAGACTCAGCAGGGCAGCATTTTTGGACCTGTTGCTCAGCGATTTTCAGCCAGCCTACTTGGCGTTTTCCAGCAATGCAGGCCAGCAGTTTTGCTAGCAGATCCAACGTTTGAAAACAGCCATAGATAAGCGTTTTACAGGGCAGCAGAACAGCGATTTGGCAGCAGCAAATTCAACCTATCACCAGCGTTTTTGTAGCAGCATGAAGCAACGTTTTTATCAGTCATCAAGTTAGCAGATCAGCCCCTGACTTGCTGCAATAGTTACCGATTCGAAGCATTCAGTTTTCAGCCATAGTCTCGTCCTCGTCGTCCACACCGTCGACCTCGACATAGGAAGCATTTAGACTCATTGCATCAGCCATTGTACCAGATTGTGCAATCATAAGTAGACCGCTCTCGCCATAGAGAGTGGGGCCCTTGGAGGAGGGTTTGACAACTCCCGGTGTCGTATTCTCTTCTCTCTTTATCTCTCAGTCTCAGCAGCTTCACGCACAGTGTCCATTCACTTGTTTGTGTTCCTTGCACTCTCTCATTAAAGAATGGAAGGATCTTCCTTCTGTAAGTAAAAGGAACCTTGAGCATAGTTCGGAGCACTCATCTTGAGCAAAGTTCAACATTCACTTCCGCTGCACCTTACATTGGTATCATAGCTTTGGCAGTGTTCTGTATCACTCAAGGAAAGAACCACAAGAATCACAAGACTTATTTTGCTTGTTGCGGTTGCACGTATCCCAAGTCTTCTTGGGCGTGTCGATTCCTAATCGTGTTTTTGAAGAGTGGTAGGAAACCCAAGAAAGAAGGGCTTGTCCACCTTCCCATTGTGCCTCTTTTCACCCATTGAGAGCGGACCGTGCACTTAGCAGCCGGCCAATCGATGTGAGGTGGGAAAAAGCAACCTTGGTGTGAGCGCAAGGCCGCCAAGGGGTGCGCCCGAGGAAAAGTGAAGAACTCAGGTGAAGAGAAGATCCTTCTCTAACACAGATTGCAAGCAAAAGAAGAACCTCAAGTCCCTCAAGAACCGCAAGAACCTCAAGACCCTCAAGAACCCCAAGAACCAAGACCCCCAAGAACCCAAGTTCCTCGTGAACTTAAGAACCCAAGACCACAAGAACCGACAAGACCCCACGACTTCAGTGGATGGTCATCACTCGAAGCGGCATGGATACTTCGCTTGGAGGCAATGAGCATGAGAGAGACGAAGAAGAATTTCCTCACCATGGAGGTTTTCCTGACCCTCCCCCTTCGCCATCTACGCCACGGATTGTATCAAATCCTATGGAGGCTTTGGTCAAGTCAATGATGGACATGATGGCACAACAAGAAGCGACTCGCATTGCCTTGGAACGCGAGCGCGATGCACGAAAAGAAAGAAAAACACAAAAAAAGGAGGCAGCCGAAGAAAGACGAGCGGCTTTGGAGGCCGACCGTGAGGTTCAGAGAGACCTACGCACGCAAGAATTGATCAAAGATCTCCTCTCGAGGTCTCTGGCTTCGCTCCCGGTATGGACTCTCTCATCACGAAAGGGTGCCTTGATGTGTTGTTTACAGTTCGACAAGCTGCTTTCTGTAGGAAATTTTTAGTCTCTCCTCTCTCAGGATGTGATATGATTTTGGGCATTCCATGGTTTCGTGAGCATAACCCTCTCACTGATTGGGCGGAAAATACGTTCACTTTCAATGCCAAAAGTGACTCTCCCCTTGTCATTCGTGGAGAGCAAGTTGTTCATTCTCCATCTCTCATTTCTAATGTGCAGGCGAAGAATGAAAGCATTCAGGAGAAGGAGACTCTCTTAGTCTCTTCTTCTCCAAAGCATGATACACAGGATTTGCATGATGATAAGCATGATGAATTGAATGATAATGATACGCATGATGGTTTGAATGACAATGACACGCATGATGATTTGCACGATGATCAAGATGTGATTTCTCACACGCATGATGATTTGCACGAAGATGATGTGATTGTTCACAAGGATGATGTGTTAGTTGATACTTTTTCTAGCGAAGCTAACCTAGTTGCAGATTCGATCGATCACGAAGAATCGATCTTGGCTTTCGAGTCGAGGTTAACAGCACACACACACACACACACACACACCCCCAAAGGAAGATTCAATCAAACACGACGAACCGATCTTGGCTCTCGGGCCTAGGTCCAAGGAACCCCCACAGAAAGTACTATGTTCGAATGATTTGTCAGCACACAGTGATCAAGTGTTTCATTCGTGATCGTTTCCTGTATTTTATTCAACGTCTTTATGTGATCCCTTTTCCTAGGCATGGCATATCGTACGTTGTGCACGTTTCACTCGTGAATGAGCACAGATGTATGCGGATTTCTCATGAAAAGCTGAAAATTATGCATTCAAGGAAGCCACATTCCATGTCTCTTCCTTGGCACGACACAGTTGTAGAAAGAGCACAAGAAAATATGAGCACCAAGCATGGGCATTTAGATTAGATCAGCAACACAAGATTCAATCTCATTGTTTGCGTGTGTGTGGTGAACAGTTTGGCACTCCATATATTTGTTCATCTACATTGCATGCATCATAGTGGGCCGGCGAAGAGTCCTTTCCAGGATTCCGGATGCTATTGGCGACCGCCCTCGACGCCGTATAGTTCGGTACCAGTACCTCACTTTGAAAAGGAGGGGATGTCACGTGACACATCCAACCCTATGTGTCCGTGGATAAGCTACAGCATCACCAGGGTTTAGTTCAATCAAGTCAGTCTAGAATAGGAAGTGATCTGGCACTTTTGTCAGTCTGTTCGTAGGCCGTTCATGTCCAAACACTTAGATTAGATCCATATCCTCCGGTTGCACACAGCATGATCATCAGCATTACCATCAAAGTCCATCATGGGAATTTTCTAGTGCATTAAACCTATTTTCCCTATTTTTGACATTTTTCACTTATTTATTAAGTGACTTTTACTGGGAACTAGATAGGGCAATTTTGCTAAGATAATTTATAAGCAAACCAGAGTTAGCACTTTTTGGTAGAAGAGGCAGCAGGAGCATTGCTCAACAGGCCAATTCTCAAGCAAGAACAAGGACCCCTTCAACCTGGCGTTTTCCCCTCAGCTAGGCCAGCGTTTTTCATCACTTGCAAGACTCAGCAGGGCAGCGTTTTTGGACCTGTTGCTCAGCAATTTTCAGCCAGCTTACTTGGCGTTTTCCAGCAGTGCAGGCCAGTGTTTTTACTAGCAGATCCAGCGTTTGAAAACAGCCATAGATCAGCGTTTTACAGGGCAGCAAAACAGCGATTTGGCAGCAGCAAATTCAACCTATCACCAACGTTTTTGTAGCAGCATGAAGCAACATTTTTTTCAGCCATCAAGTTAGCAAATCGGCCCCTGACTTGGCGCAACAGTTACCGATTCGAAGCATTCAGTTTTCAGCCATAGTCTCGTCCTCGTCGTCCACACCGTCGACCTCGACATAGGAAGCATTTAGACTCATTGCATTAGACATTGTACCAGATTGTGCAATCATAAGTAGACCGCTCTCGCCATATAGAGTGGGGCCCTTGGAGAAGGGTTTGACAACTTCCAAGTGTCATTTTCTCTTCTCGCTCTATCTCTCAGTCTCAGCACCTTCACGCACAGTGTCCATTCACTTGTTTGTGTCCATTACACTCTCTCATTAAAGAATGGAAGGCTCTCCCTTCCGTAAGTAAAAGGAACCTTGAGCACAGTTCGGAGCACTCATCTTGAGCAAAGTTCAACATTCACTTCTGCTGCACCTTACAATACATTGTTTCCATTTCCTACGCTCAAGCTGCACCGTCCTACGCGCAATGGCAAGTCTTGCACTTCCCTGTGAGAGAAGCGTCCTTGGACGGAATGCTACAACACACAATCAGACACTAGAAAGAAAACAAAAAAATCAAAGATTAGTGCATTAGCGCAAACTCACAAAGCTCTGATACAAATGTCAAGTGCAACGAAATTAAAATGGTGACAAGATCTAGACTTTACGCTTCCACAAATCTATACTTCTTTCCTCGCTTGAATGTGTGCTACTTAGCACGAACGATGGTTTTTTTAATTTCCTTGTAGAGAGAGAATGAGAGAGGTAGAGAGATGTGTAGAGAGAGAGAGAGAGACCCGATGGGGTCCCAACCAACCCTCTCAGAGGTCCCCCCACACTGTTGCCGACGTGGTATTTGCTTTTGATTGCGTAAATGGAATGTACACACATGCAATACCCCAATGCAAACTCTACTGACTCGAATGGGGAATGTCACCGCGGTAACACTTCAAAATGAAGCACCTCCAGGGCTGATTTGATGCACCTTTGGATCTGCCTCAATGAGGGATTACTGATGGCCACCAAGGGATAGATCTAGGGCTGATTTACGCTCTCGATGTGAGAGGAATGAACCTAGCTGCAAAAACGCAGCCAATTTGACACGCAAAACAGGGTTGAATATGAGCCAATGCAATCGCCTGAAGCATCACAATGCACTTCAAATGGTCTCCAAAGTTCAGATACAATTAGGATGGGTCCATGGGTGAGAACTTCAAAGAAGATACTTAAGCTTTTGAAAAGCTTCCTTCTGCTTAGCCCTCCATACAAAAGATATCTTTTTCTTTGTGAGATCATGGAGAGGTGAAGCTACATGAGCAAAATGTCGAATAAAGCGTCTATAGTAGGAACAGAGGCCAAGGAAACTTCAGACATCATGAACCGAAGCAGGCTATGGCCAATCTAAAATATCTTGAACCTTTGTTGGGTCCATGCGTACTTGACTATGGGAGACAATATGTCCACGATAATGAATCTCAATCAAGAAAAATTCACTCTTCTTAGCATTAGCTTGAAGTTCATGTTGTTGCAATTCTTTGAACACAGTCTGTAACTGTCGTTTGTGTTCCTCCTCTGTGTGAGAGAAGCCCAAAATGTCATCAAAGAAGATTCCTGTGAACTGTCGGTGAGGATGAAAAATTTGATCCATCATTCGATTGCAAGTTGCTGGAGCGTTAGTAAGGCCAAAAGGCATTACTAAAAACTCCAAAAGTTGTACGGAATGCAGTCTTACGTTATATTATGGAGCAATACGAACCAAGTGTTAGCAGCTCTTAAGATCTATGCGGCTAAAAATTCGTGTCCCTTGGAGCTTGTCTAAGATATCATCGATTCATGGAATCGAAAATCTATTCTTAATCCTAATCTTATTTAGAGAACAATAATCGATGCACATTCAAAATGTGTCATCTTTCTTCTAAACGAGCAAGACTGGTGAACAGTAAGGAGAAGTACTAGGGTGAACAAGACCCTTCTCGAGAAGTTCATTTACTTGTTTAAGGATTTCGTCTTGTTGTAAGAGACTAACTCGGTAAGGTGGTTGATTTGGGGGTAAACTGCCCAAAATCAGATCGATTCGATGATCTTCCAGTCTTTTAGGAGGTAATTCATCTAGGAGAGTGTCAATAACACAATCCTTATATTGATTAAGAAAAGTTAGACAATCCTTATCTAAATTTGACAAGAAATTTTTAGCACTCATCTCTCTGTCTTTGACAAAAAGCAAGTAAGCAGAAAGACACTTCTTTACTTCTCTTTTAACAGTTATGTAACTAGAAATTGCATCTACATCATACTGCCGCCCTTTGAAAGTAAAGGACAATTCCTTATTTACATAATCTCGGAGAGGATGAATTCTATAATGCCAAAACATCCCAAAATAACATCACATCCTTGTAAGGAGTAGCTAGGAAAGACTCTTGATCAAAGTACTTCCCAATCTTCGGATTCAAATGCTCTTACATTGAAGTGGAATTCATAGTCAACCTTTCAAAGGCCAATCCTAAACTGATCGGAGCTCCCAATCTCTCGGGAGTAAGTCCAAGAGATTCTAAGGTATCTAATGAAATAAAATTGTCGGTGGGACCAGAATCAAACAAGATCAACCCTCTCTGCCCATTTAAGTTGCCCCACCCTTTGAGGAGCTTTCTTTTTCCTTTCTCCTTCCTGGTGTTGGCTTGTACAGAAAAGCTCTTTCTCATAAATTTGTGCAACCCGTTCAGGAAGTGAAAACACCCTACTCTCGTAAGCTATAACATGGCCCTCCTGCATCAAGACTGCTCCCAAACTACGACCACAAGCATCACAGTAAACCTCAAAGGGCTTTTGCAAGTTTGGCAAAGCCAACATTGGTCCCGTTGTCAACTTTTTCTTGAGAGTATGAAAAGCTACAATCTCTGACGGTCCCCAAGTAAAAGGAACCCCTTTCTGAGTCAACACGTGCAATGGATAAGCTATCTCTACAAATTTTTGAATGAACTGCCGATAATATGAGCACAAACCCAAAAAGCTTCAAACTTCATGAACATTCTTCAATCAAGCCAATCACAAATGGTCTCAACTTTGGCCAGGTCCATCTTTAAACCTTCCAATCAGATGATGTGTCCCAAAAAGTGTATCTCTGGCAAGAAAAACTCGCCCTTTTTGTGTTTACGACCAATCTATGTTGCCGTAATGCCTAGAAAACATGTAACAGATGGTCTTTGTGCTCTACCTCACTCTTGGAAAAGAGGATGATGTTGTCGAAAAAGGTGCCCACAAATGATTGGTACTCTCTGAAAATCCTATCCATCATGCGGCTGAATGTAGCCGCAGCATTCGTGAGACCATAGGACATCACCAAATACTCATATAAACCAAAAGTTGTCCTGAAAAATTTCTTGTAGACATCCCCGGAGGCAATTCCGATTTGATGATAACAACTCTTCATATCAATTCTACTAAAGCAAGTAGAACCCTGAAGTCTGTCTAGTATATCTTGGATCCTCGGAATAGGGAATCTGTTCTTGATGGTGATTTTATTGAGAGCTCTATAGTCAATGCACATTCTCCAAGATCCATATTTCTTTAAAACCAGCAGCACAGGCGAATAGAAGGGTGAATGAGACCCTTCTCAAGAAGTACTAGGCTGGATGAGACCCTTCTCAAGAAGTCCTTTTACCCGGTTCATTATTTCTTCATTTTGGGCTCGGCTAACTCGATAAGATGGTCGGTTCCGTGGTGTACTAACAGGAATCAAGCCAATCGTGTGATCTTCAAGACGTGAAGGAGGTAACTCGCCTGGTAAGCCCTCAAAGAAACAGTCAGCTTGGGCTTGCAGGAAAATTGTGTTGTTCCTTTTCGAGGTCTGACATATTTGACCTTTGATTATCATTCAATTCTTTCAAGAAGATCGAGTAAACAAAAAGACTAGATTTCATTAATATGGAAACGGCTAAAGCCAATACAAGTGGGACGAACTCGCCCTTTACTTTTACATCAAGTACAATTTCTTTGCCCCTCTCATAAGATGGCTTTCCTTACCCTATGATCGACTTCTTGTGGAACCAAGGGATTCCTAGGAGGACGTCACACCCTTCCAAAGGCATGATGCGAAAGTCCTCGTGCCCTAAATACCACTGACAATGCAATTGAAGTTTGCCAATGACACGTGTAATGGCAACATCCCGTCCGGGTGCCGCTAGAGTTGCCTCGGCCCATGGCCCCATTTCCTGAAGCGTAATTCCAAGTCAAGCCGCCAATTCGGTTGAAATAAAGTTGGCATTGGCTCCTCCATCAAAGAAAATAAGGGCTTCATGGTCTCGCACTTTGCCCCGTGCTCTACAAAGTTCAGTACTTTCGTCTTTCCTTTTCTTCCGCGCTCTTTGGCTGCTCTAGAACTCTCTGGCTTGTCTTATGGTTGTCCTCTGGGTGCCTTGTGTGGGCATCAAG
The DNA here is from genome assembly GCF_014529385.1 of Adiantum capillus-veneris. Classification (NCBI taxonomy): domain Eukaryota; kingdom Viridiplantae; phylum Streptophyta; class Polypodiopsida; order Polypodiales; family Pteridaceae; genus Adiantum; species Adiantum capillus-veneris. The sequence continues at coordinate 136,331,792 of NC_140933.1, forward strand.
CTGACACATGCCCAAGTTCTCCACATCCGAAACACTTCCCCACTTTAAGATACTCAACTCGCTCTTCTACTGTCAACCGAGGACATGAGTCTTCCTTTTTCTGAAATTTTCCTCTTCTTTTGTTACCGTTATTCGAATTTTGTCCGGTCCTTGTTGTCAAGAGTTGATCAGTGGGATACGTAAGAGTACCCACATGCATTGCAAACCCTTTCTTAGCATGTGCCATCAGTTGTTGTATGGACTCGGACTTTTGCAATAAACAGGAATCCTGTATCTCTATAGGTAGACCAAAGAAAAATCGCTTGATCTGTTGCTTAAAGGTGATCTTTTTTAAAGAAGAGGCCAGTAGACAAGTTTGGCAATAGATGTCTAAAGTATCTTCCTTGGTCATCCGAAATGATTCCAAGCACTCATCACATCACGCTCGTACTCTCGAGTAAGCCAGGAAGAGGTAAAAAGTCGCTTGAACTGTAGCCACTTCATTGGTGCTTCCTTTTGTAACAGTAGGGTGGACCACCATGTTTGCGCATTTCCCTTCAGATAAGGTGCTGCCCTCCTGACCTTGGTGTCAGGCGCAGCTGAAGTGTTTAAGAATTTAGCTCGGATCTAGTACTAACACAAGGTTACTTTATTTCACTTGAAAGAACTGAGGTGAACTAAATAAAAAAAGAGAGATGCAGAGAGAGAGAGAGAGAGAGAGAGAGAGAGAGAGAGAGAGGACATGGGTCTTACTTACTTTATTTCTTGCACAAATGTTGATACAATGATGCTAAATGTGGAGATGTTGAGATGCTAATGGATGCCTAATGCTACTGATGAGGTACTGATGGGTAATGCGGTGCTTGGTGCTTGGTACTGCGGGTTATTGGTACTTGGTATTGCGGGTACTGCTGGGTACTGAAGATACTTGGGTGCTAAGGACATGGAGGTCCTAATGATTCCTAGTAGCCAAGCCAAAACGCAAGGGATGCTAGATGCTTGATACTGCGAGTTCTACGGGTCTGCGGGAACTGGTGCTCTTCTGCCTTCTTCTCATGCCCAAGGGACTACATATAGAGGTGCTACAGACTAGGTCGAGCAGGCTCCCCAACAAGCCCACGATTTGGAAAATCCAAGGTCACTTAATTAAATTAAATGCTTGATAAGAGGTGGCTCACATGCGGTAAATGTCTATATGCTAAAATGTCGTACTGTGCAAGAAAGGGTATGCAACTATGACCGGCCTATGCATGCACCTCCTGCTAGAGGCTCACAAGGTGCCAGGCTAGGTCCTAAGCTAAGACTGACGCTAAACTGTAGCAGTAGCTTGTCAACGGGGCGCAAGTGAAGTGCGCACGTGACACTTGGAGTGCTCTGAATAGCATCCTCCAAAGTAAGCTATGTCGAACTGTTGGATGAAAGCGAGTGCCTTATGAGTATCTCAAAAACCAGAAAAAGTATCAAACTTTAGGGCTTGTCCACCCTCCTTGAAATCTTTGGTCTTCTTGCCCTTATCCTCGCAAAAGTCATATTGGTTGGCTCAATAGAAAGAAGCTCTTGGAATAGAACGTCTGCTCATCGGAGTCCGAACTCTCAAAAGAGGATGAGTCCTCCGAACTGTCTGAATACTTCTGAGATCATCAATGGGATCTGCTCTTCCTAGCCTTCTTCTTGTTCTTGTTGTGTCTTTGAGTCTTTCTTCACTTCCTACTCTTTCTTCCTCATTACTAGAGTCAAAGGAGAGCACTGTCGGAACTATCAGAAGAGGATGAGGATGAACTAGAAACACCCTCAAAGCGTACATGCTTCTTTGACTTTCGTGCATATGCAAAAGTAGACTTGTGACCCAAGTAGCCAGGGTAGTTTGCTCCTTGATTGTGTCTCCTCGGCTGCTTCTTGGTCTTCAAAAGTCAGTTGACTCGCCTTTCTACTGCTTCGTCAAATTTATCCTCCAAATACACCCACGGAATAGGTGTTTTCTTCAAAGCTGGATTCAGAGGTGAATTGATGGCCGAACACCATCAAGATTGCATTTCGTCGATCGGGTGCTTCGTCAAAAATTTTGCATACTTAGGATCTTTTAAATACTGGAGCATTTGTCGAGCACAGGCATCAACCTGCTCTAGACGTTGCATCTCCATTCGTTCGTACTCGTTCGTACTCCACGTGCGGAGAGGGTTCTGTATTCCACCTTCGAGTCGACAGAAGGTGGTCATCGTCCATTCGAGTCTTCCGTATTTTCACCCCAACCTAAGTTGTCAGGTGTGTTAGTTTGGTCCTTGCGGGATTCGTCAACTGAATCCATGTGTGTCGCGGTAGAAGGGATTGGATTCTCCGTAAAAGGAAAATCGATTGAGCTCTGATACCACTGTAACAGACTTGGACACCCCAAGTCGAGAATCTGTCACGACACACGTGAGAGAAACTGAAAACCACTTAATAAACTTTATCACAACTTAGAGAGAGACGACACGGCCCGGCGTAGTTCCATGCCCAGAAATAGTTCCGTGCCCAGAGGTATTGGCCCCAAAGTCTGGCGCCCCTTTCGGTATTTCTTTTTATATTGATTCTTGGCAAAGTACAATGTCCGTGGGTCCTTTCTTTGCCAAGCCAATCTGAGGGAGAGAGGCCCTAGCAGTTCTTATAAAGGCCTCAGGCCCAAAAGCAATACATGAAAAGCTTAAAATTCCAAAAGCACTGGCCCCAAAAGCTCCAGCGCTGGCTGCCGTGAACAGCGCCGCAAATTGCGGGATTCCGTACGGTACCACGTCAGTAGTCAGCGGAATTTACCGGAGGTGCCGTACAGCCTGCCACGTCAGCAGTTTCTATGTCCACATGGGTCCTTGCTTTATTTTATTGTCTTGATGTCCCTTGGGCCCCATCGGACGAGACCCCCATAAGTTGGAACAACTTAAATCATTTAATCTGTCAGTTTCCACTAGGGTTCATCCGGAGGGGCATGCCATGTCATCACTTCGTGACAAATGATGTTGTGGAATTGTAATGGATCTTTAAGACTGTACGTAGGCACATTCAGGGCCTCAGATATTGCTTTGTATACAGAGACACATCAATGTGCTGCCAACAAATTGCCAGATGTAGTTGGATATAGATGGGAAAGTATTTACCAACCTCAAGCAAGGCAACCAGGAGGAACGAGGGGATCTTGCAGAGCGGCTATCCTTTTCAAAGAGGAGCTGACACAGTGCAAGTCGTCCAAAGCGATGGACGGGGTAGTTACATGTGGTTCAGATTATGTACGAATAAATCTGGAGATACCTAGGCCCAACAACCCAAAAGAAGTAAATATCTGATAATAAGCTTCCCCTCTACTTGCTTACACTGGACAACTAAAGTGTCATTTGTATACAAATAGCCTCAAGAGCATGCATATGGGCACATAAAGACCCACTGCTGGCACTATACAAGCTCGCCTTGCATGTGCTGTATAAAGCAAGATAAAAATCCCAAAAAGAAAGCATAAACAATCTTTTGTCATTACAGGTCATGCCCCTATGTACACTATGTACCAAAAATACGGTATTTAAAATACGCTTAATGTGTAACAATCTGAAAAATGTTAAATTTAACAATTTCATCAGCATACCTCCTCCAAAGTATTTCTTTTGTAAAATTCCAGACGATTCTGCATGGTATGACACAATAAGTCCCGCCCAAAATAATATGTTCAAATCAAATAAGATCTAGCTACAGGGTATTACGAGTTCGTATAAGAAGCGCGCCTAAACCGGTAGGATACCCAAAAATCTAGCAAGATAAGAGATCATGAAGTTAAGCCACAGATCGAGCTTGAACCAGAAACATCAAAACAACAAAACTTATTATACAAACAAAATCGAGGTGGAGCACAAAAACTTCAGAATATCTTAACAAGACTACCGATCAGATTGGGCTTACTTTATAAAAAGATATGGCAACAAAATCTGCTGGATAGGTTGAAAGATCAAGCTGAGATGATCCGCAACCTTTTGCGGCATCTATTAGCACAATCCACTTATCCCTGTGCACAAACAATAGACTTCAATAATATCAGAATATAAAAAAATGGACAAAATCCAGCATGCACGTTATAAAAAGGGATGTTGCTTGCAATGGCAGCATACTTTGAAGAGCTAACAATGGCTTAAACCTAAAGAACACGTACTGCTATTGACCATCACGAAATGACCTTGGCATTTACCACACCACAGTGATTTCTTGCTGTTCTGATGGTGGTAACTTTGAGGTGCCTGACCTAGAAAACATAACTTTCCAGTTTCTACAATAGTGCACTCCAGTAATGCAAAGACACGACATGATTCTTTGCCCCAGTCGATTTCAAAGATGTCTTTGAAGCGTAAATACACGAAGGAACAAAAAAATAATTTGCCATTCACTCAGACAAGCATCTTCTGTCAGTTACTTGGATTCTGTAACCCTTACTAAGAACATAACAATGTATAGTGCATTCATGCACTGAGCAATGAAGTCCCACACTTTTGTTCTCTCTTCAAATTTTTGTGCACATGATTCAAAACATGCAACAACCTCCATTCTTTCAAGAATGTCTGCTTATTCTGTTCAGAATTCATACGACAAGTAGGTGAGAAAGATTTCAATTGCACCTACCCAGAGTCCCTGGGACACTGTCCACTTTGCATGAGCTTGACCAAATCAAGGTCAAACTTTTTCCCAGAAAAGTTGCACTCGGATGGAAATGCCAACAAACTGAATGCGACTCCTGATGAAAGGAAAGTAGTAGTCAGTAATCTTGATTTGTTGAATGTCATTTGATCATGTGATTTCAGCCTCCTTGCCTTCTTCCTCTTTGTCAAGTGAGCCCATAGTGCGGCGTTGGCATGCCCTTAATTTCAAATTCTGTTGCTGACCAGAG